>NW_017675630.1:0-44069 GCF_001879085.1 Nicotiana attenuata
CTTACATATCAGCCTATCCCAAATTACCAAGCACCCCACCTTCCTATCCACCTCCTGTTTACCAGTCCTCTCCACCTCTCACATATCAACCCACTTCACCCAGACACTCTCAACCAGCACCTGTTTACCAAGCTTATAACACTCAACCCTCTCACTACCAGTCACCACCCACTCGCCAAAATTTTCCAAGGCCCAGACCAAATTTCGACCGAAAACCTCCCAGACAATACAAAGCCATCGCAGAACCAATTGACCAGCTATATGAAAGACTTAAAGCCGTCGGTTACGTCACTCCCATCCCAGCCAAAGCTCCAGAAAATCCCTCCCAGTGGGTCAACCCCAACAAGACCTGTGCGTATCACTCCGGCATGGAAGGACACACCCTTGACGAGGGCCGTTCATTGAAAGATAAGATTCAGACCCTGATCGACAACAAGGTCATCGTAGCAAAGGAGCCTGCTCCTAATGTCCGCAACAACCCTCTGCCTGACCACAAAGGTGGAGACGTTCATATGATTGAGGTCGAGGATGATTGGGACCCTAAAGGGTCGATAGGTTTGATTGCTGAAGGGGATGAACCAAAGAAGCCGGCAGTTACCCTCAACCCAATTATTCTACAGAATCAACCCTCCAAGGACGACGAAGTAAATATGTCTGTACCACTTGAATTTGAAGCGCCTCCTTCTGCAAAGGCGTCTGGGCCGATCGAGGTTGAATTTGGGGTTCCGAAGACACCNCAAAGATGCCAAATCTGGGGAAGGTCCTTCTGGGACCAAGTAGTTAGGAGTCGTTTATTCTTTAATTTTAATGATGTAATAAGGCCAATGGCCAATAGTGACATTTCATTTTCCGTTATTTAGAGTCGTTTTTATCAATAAAATGAGGCATTTAGCATTATAAGTTCTCCAAAACTATTTGTCGCTAGGCCTACCTCGGGCACAACGAGGCACCCAAAATCAGGACGCGATTTATATTCTCGCACAATGTGTTTAAATACTGCAACATTTTTTCTCAAAACCCGCACTAACATGTTACTTTTTTGTTTTTCTTTTATTTCTTATTCCCCTCCCCAAAGGTTAGTTCGTGCATTCTGGCACCATCAGTATACTCCACAAGATCCAAGGGCCCTCCACCGCCTCCTCCTCCAAGTCCTGTCCGGAACAAGAACAAAGGAAAAATGGAAAACGCAAGTGCTAGAAAGGAGATTGAAAGAGAGGAAACTTCTCAGGGTACCCCAATTGCTAAGGGAACTGCTGCTCATCTTGAACAAAAATTGCTGAAATTCCAGGAAGAGTTGGACCAAGTTCGGAACTTGGCAAGCCTATCATTCTCTCTTGCTGCTCCTGATGTCAACACCCAGAATCCCGTATCTCCACAAAACACCCTGCAACCACAAATACGGCCTGCTCACAACACATGCAACAACACTCCATTGCTCATTCCCGAGCCACCAAACACCATAAACGACCACCTCCATAACACTCCTATCTTTGTGGAAACTGTACCTCACTACACCCAACCGATCTCAAATGCACCTGAGTCTGATGGCAAAGACTCCCTCATCAGGAACTTGGCGGCCGAGCTCAAGAAGTTAACCAGTCGGGTCCAGGGTGTCGAAGGTAGCAAAGGCATTGAGGGGCTGAACTATGAAGACTTGTGCATTCAACCAGACGTTGAACTTCCGGAGGGGTACAAACCTCCCAAGTTCGAAATGTTTGATGGATCCGGAGATCCCAGAGTTCACCTGAAGACCTATTGCGACAAGTTAGTTGGGGTTGGAAGAGATGAGAAAATCCGCATGAAGCTCTTCATGAGGAGCTTGAAGGGAGATGCACTATCCTGGTATATCAGCCAGGACCCAGGAAATGGACGAGTTGGGTAAGCATGGCATCGGACTTCATGGATTGATTCCGGTTCAATACCGAGAATGCCCCGGATGTGTTCTACATACAGAATTTGAAGAAGAAGCCCACCGAAACATTCCGTGAGTATGCTACACGTTGGAGGTCAGAAGCTGCCAAGGTCAGGCCGGCCCTGGAAGAAGAACAAATGAATAGGTTCTTCGTCCGTGCTCAGGATTCTCAATATTATTGAAAGGTTGATGATGATCGAGGGTCAAAAGTTCTCTGATATCATCAAACTCGGAGAAAGGATTGAAGAGGGCATCAAGAATGGTATGGTAACAAATCTTGAAGCATTGCAAGCCACCAATAAAGCTTTACAAACTGGTGGCGCTTCCAAGAAGAAAGATGTAAGTGCCGTGATGATCGCACAGGGAGCCAAGTCACCACCAAAATACCACACCTACCCATCACCTCCACTTACATATCAGCCTATCCCAAATTACCAAGCACCCGCACCTTCCTATCCACCTCCCGTTTACCAGTCCTCTCCACCTCTCACATATCAACCCACATCACCCAGATACTCTCAACCAGCACCTGTTTACCAAACTTATAACACTCAACCCTCTCACTACCAGTCACCACCCACTCGCCAACATTTTTCAAGGCCCAGACCAAATTTCGACCGAAAACCTCCCAGATAATACACAACCATCGCAGAACCAATTGACCAGCTATATGAAAGAATACGTCGCTCCCATCCCAGCCAAAGCTCCAGAAAATCCCTCCCAGTGGGTCAACCCCAACAAGACCTGTGCGTATCACTCCGGCATGAAAGGACACACCCTTGACGAGTGCCGTTCATTGAAAGATAAGATTCAGACCCTGATCGACAACAAGGTCATCGTAGCAAAGGAGCCTGCTCCTAATGTCCGCAACAACCCTCTGCCTGACCACAAAGGTGGAGACGTTCATATGATTGAGGTCGAGGATGATTGGGACCCTAAAGGGTCGATAGGTTTGATTGCTGAAGGGGATGAACCAAAAAAGCCGGCAGTTACCCTCAACCCAATTATTGTACAAAATCAGCCCTCCAAGGACGAAGAAGTAAATATGTCTGTACCACTTGAATTTGAAGCGCCTCCTTCTGCAAAGGCGTCTTGGCCGATCAAGGTTGAATTTGGGGTTCCGAAGACACCTACACCCTTTGAAGTTGCTGTGTTACCACCAAGGGTGCTTATTCCGCTAGTAATAACTGACGTAACACCGTTCCACTCAAACGCCATACCCTGGGATTACACTGCCGAAGCTAGGAGGAAAGGAAAGACAAAGATAGGAGAAGCGATTGCCGCACAAGGAATGACTAGAAAAGGGAGGGTCTACACCCCAGAACACCTAGCCGAATCCAGTAAGCAAGCTCCGGGACGTCCCGTTGAGACTGGGCCCGACGACCTTTGGAGGAAAATACAGGCTAAGGAATATTCGGTCGCTGAACAGTTGAACAAAACGCCGGCACAGATATTTATCCTGGCCCTGCTGCAAAGTTCAAACGCTCACAAGAATGCCCTAATGAAGATACTGAGCGAAGCCTATGTGCCCAGCAATATAACCGGGGGTGAGATGGCGAATATGGTTGAACAAGTGCTGGAAAGCCATAAAATAACCTTCCATGAAGACGAGTTGCCACCAGAAGGTTTGAGCCACAACAAGGCACTGCACATCACCGTGCAATGCGAAGATTACTTCATCACCAGAGTCCTAATCGATGGAGGGTCCAGCCTCAACATATGCCCACTTGTAACTCTCAGAACTCTGGGAAAAGGCCTACACGAGATCAAAGACGGGGCTATCAATGTCAAAGCCTTCGATGGATCCCAGAGATCTACTATTGGAGAAATTAGCCTGTGCTTGCAAATGGGGCCAACGTGGTTCGACGTCGACTTCCAAGTAATAGACGTCCCGGCATCCTATAACTTACTGTTAGGACGCCCGTGGATCCACGCTGCTGGAGCTGTAGCATCGACCCTGCATCAGGTGGTAAAATTCGAATGGAATCACCAGGAAGTTATCATTCATGGCGACGGTAGTAATCCCAGATATAGTCGCCAGACCATCCCAATGTTCGGGGGGCAGAAGGAGAATAGGAGGAGAGACATACCACCACATCGAAAGGGTCAACGTTGTGGACAAAGACAAATGGTGGGACAACAAGATTGAAAGCATCTTAAATTGGTGTGGGTACGAACCTGGAAAGGGACTCGGCAAGAATCTCCAGGGATCACTGAGCCCATCACACTGAAAAAGCATGGCACTACTTTTGGCTTAGGGTACGGCTATACTTGGGAAGAATTCCAGAACTGGTCGCCACCATGGCGCGGCCCCTACTATCCATTGGAGTTTTCGATACCTAGCCTGGATCAAACCTTCCAGCCAGCAGATACTATATATGGGTCCGAAGAAGATGAAACATTGGCAGCCATGAAGAATTTGTTCCTAGAGGATGATGATATGGACTGTTGTGTTTTTTTTGAGGAGGAGGGGGAGGAAGGCCCTTCCATACAAGCCGCAAGCAAAGGAGACCTCCTCAGCAATTGGTCAATTAGGACCGTCAGGGCTCGGAATTCTTCGGGGTAGCAAGGCTAAACAAAAGCACCATGCATTTCATTTTTAGCTCACTCTACTAGTTGATTTTCTTTCCGCAACGTCTTTTATTTCGAAAAAGAGCTCCGATGTTTCAAACAATTATAGATTCAATCAAAGCATTTCATTTTATCATATATATCTTTCTTATTATTTTCTCCATCATTTACTCTATTTTATACAGCGTTACTATTACTTATCTTGACGATGAACCAACGACTGTGACTTGCAACGAAACAACGCAACAAAAGGACATAGATTCAGAAGAAGATGAAATACCTGAAGAGGTCGTTAGAGAGGTTGAGAATTTTGAGAACAGACCTAAGTCCAACCTGGAAGAAACTGAGGTCATTAATTTGGGAGAAACAGAGAACGTCAAAAAAACTCGCATCAGTGTTCACCTGTCACCATCAGAAAAGGAAGAATATACGGAATTTTTGAAAGGGTATGAGGACATATTTGCCTGGTCGTATGATGATATGACTGGCCTCAACACATCCATTGTAGCTCATAAACTGCCAACAGACCCGACTTGTCCGCCAGTAAAGCAGAAGCTCAGGAAATTCAAACCCGACATGAGTTTGAAAATCAAAGAAGAGGTCACTAAGCAAGTCAAAGACAAGGTTCTCAGGGTAGTGGAATATCCGACATGGTTAGCTAACATCGTGCCAGTACCAAAGAAGGACGGGAAGGTCAGAATCTGTGTCGACTACCGGGATCTCAACCGGGCCAGTCCCAAAGACGACTTCCCATTGCCAAACATACACATTCTCATCGACAACTGTGCCAAGCATGAGTTGCAGTCTTTTGTTGATTGTTTTGCCGGGTATCATCAGATATGGATGGATGAGGAGGATGCAGAGAAAATGGCTTTCATCACGCCGTGGGGAATGTATTGCTACAAAATGATGCCATTTGGGTTGAAGAATGCTGGCGCCACCTACATGAGAGCCATGACTACTATCTTTCACGACATGATACACAAGGAGATCGAAGTATATGTGGACGACGTCATCGTCAAATCCAAGAAAGCCGCTGATCATATGGAAGATCTGAGAAAATTCTTCAACAGACTGAGAAGGTACAATCTGAAATTGAATCCTGCCAAATGTGCATTCGGGGTTCCTGCCGGAAAACTGTTGGGTTTCATCGTAAGCCATCGAGGAATAGAATTGGACCCATCAAAGATCAAAGCCATCCAAGAATTGTCACCGCCAAAGAACAAGAAGGACGTGATGAGCTTCTTGGGAAGACTCAACTATATCAGCCGGTTCATAGCCCAGTCCACAGTCATTTGTGAACCCATTTTTAAATTGCTAAAGAAAGATGCTGCTACTAGATGGACCGACGATTGTCAGAAAGCCTTCGACCGAATCGAGGAATACCTGTCAACGCCACCAGTCTTGGTTCCTCCCAAGACAGGAAGGCCCCTATTGCTTTATCTTGCAGTTTTGGATAAAGCGTTCGGTTGTGTTCTAGGGCAACATGATGAAACGGGAAGAAAGGAGCAGGCCATCTACTATCTCAGTAAGAAGTTTACCCCGTACGAGGCCCGGTATTCCTTATTAGAACGCACTTGTTGTGCTCTAACTTGGGTAGCTCAGAAATTGAGGCATTATTTCTGTGCCTACACTATCTATCTCATATCCAGGATGAACCCGTTGAAGTATATCTTTCAGAAACCCATGCCCACTGGCAAGCTCGCCAAGTGGAAAATCTTGTTGAGTGAGTTCGACATTGTTTACGTGACTCAGAAAGCAGTTAAGGGCCAGGCCATAGCAGATCACCTCGCCGAGAACCCTATTGGCGGAGAATACGAACCCCTGAAAACGTATTTTCCTGATGAAGAAGTGTCCTTCGTAGGAGAAGATATTGCAGAATCCTACGAGGGTTGGAGGTTGTTTTTCGACGGGGCCGCCAATTTTAAAGGAGTTGGAGGTTGTTTTTCGACGGGGCCGCCAGCATTACCCGGTATCCGCCAAACTCAGATTCCCTTGCACAAATAATATGGCTGAATACGAAGCTTGCATCCTGGGACTCAAGATGGCCATTGACATGAACATTCAGGAGCGACTAGTGATCAGGGACTCAGACCTACTCATACATCAAGTCCGAGAAGAGTGGGCCACCAAAAACTCTAAAATACTTCCCTATTTGCACCACATACAGGAGTTAAGGAAAAGATTCACAAAGATCGAATTTCAGCATGTCCCCAGGGTTCAGAATGAGTTCGCTGACGCACTAGCTACCCTATCATCCATGATCCAACATCTAGACACAAATTTCATTGATCCCATCCCAGTAAGGATTTATGATCAGCCAGCTTATTGTGCCAACGTTGAGGAAGAAGCGGACGGAAAGCCATGGTTACACGACATCAAAAGGTACCTAACAACAGGGGAGTATCCAGAACTCGCCAACGCCACTCAGAAGCGCACACTTTGGAGATTATCCAACAACTTCTTTCACAGCGGAGGAATCCTGTACAGGAGGACTCCCGATTTAGGTTTGCTAAGGTGTGTCGAAGCAAAGGAAACATCCAGACTATTAGATGAAGTGCACGCAGGGACATGCGGACCACACATGAATGGTTTTGTCTTAGCAAAGAAGATTCTCCGAGTAGGGTATTTTTGGATGACTATGGAAACAGACTGTATCCAATATGTTCGCAAATGCCATCGCTGTCAGATACATGCAGACACGATAAAGGTGCCTCCAAACAAGCTTACTGTGACTAGCTCACCATGGCCATTTGCCACCTAGGGAATGGATGTTATCAGACCTATCGAGCTTGCCGCATCAAATGGGCACAGATTTATCTTAGTGGCAATCGATTACTTTACTAAATGGGTTGAAGCAGCATGATACAAGGCAGTGACTAAGAAAGTTGTGGCAGATTTCGTCCGTGATCGTATTGTTTGCCGATTCGGGATTCCAGAATCAATCATCACTGATAATGGTTCCAATCTCAACAACGACTTAATGAAAGCAATGTTTGAGGCATTCAAGATTAAACACAAGAATTCTACAGCTTACAGACCTCAGATGAATGGAGTCGTAGAAGCAGACAATAAAAACATCAAAAAGATACTAAGGAAGATGGTCGAAAGTCACAAACAGTGGCATGAGAAGTTATCATTTGCCTTACTAGGATACGCACCACAGTCCGCACATCGACCGGAGCAACTCCCTACATGCTGGTTTATGGTACAGAGGCGGTCATCCCCGCCGAGGTAGAAATTCCCTCCCTGAGGATCATACAAGAAGCAGAGTTGGACGACGCAGAATGGGTAAAAGGTCGCTACGGGCAGCTAGCCCTTATAGATGGGAAAAATGCAGTTTGCCACGGTCAGTTGTACTAGAACAGAATGTCCAGAGCCTTCAACAAAAGAGTTAAGCCAAGGAAGTTTACACCGGGGCAGCTGGTGTTGAAGAAGATATTCCCACATCACGATGAAGCCAAGGGGAAATTCTCTCCCAATTGGCAGGGTCCGTACATGGTTCACCGGGTTCTAACTGGAGGAGCCCTTATTCTTGCAGAAATGGATGGAGAAGTCTGGCCAAAGCCAATCAACTCAGATGCAGTGAAACGATATTATGTGTAATCACCTATGATTTCTCTATGATGTAATTTGAACTACGCCTGACTTGATTCCCGTTTAAGAGGGGATACGTAGGCAGACCTATGGGTTCGGTCACAATTTAATAGAAATTTCATTTTCCCCTACTATTGGAACTGGGGCAGAATTTTGAGGAGAGCCCTCAAAATTTCTAAGTTAGTCTTCAGCCACTCATCGCCAGGGATGCCACCTCAGTAAACTGGGGCAGAATTTTGAGGAGGACCCTCAAAATTCCGAAGTTGATTCTTCAGTCATTCAGCACAGCCGTCAGAAGTGCCAACCTGGTAAACTGGGGCAGAATTTTGAGGAGGACCCTCAAAATTCCGGAGCAAGAAAGGTTGCAATGTTTTGAACCACGTTGCAGTCGTTGGTTCATCTAAACAAAACCGTTTTCTACTTATGTTATTTTTACTAAATCATGCGTAATTATTGTTCGAATTGCTTCTGTTAAGCAACGCTACCCCAATGATACGCAACGCCGGAAGCCAGGGGAAGACGAACTAACCTTTCCCCCTTACAAAACTCACGATTTCTCTTTGGATGCAGGCACTCGTCAGGTATATTTACATACGCATATTCCTCAAAGACGCAACTTCTCAGAATCATCACTCGTCCGTAATTATTATCCACACACAACCTCCTTGACAGTCACGGCATCGTGATCAGCAATCAGCTAAGAAATCTCACTACTATCCGTCCTTTTATTTTCTTGCATTGCATAAGGCTACCTTTCTGCCTTTCGAGACTAAGCATTGTCTCCATCTGCATCATCTGCATAAGGCTATCTTTTTGCCTTCCGAGACTAAGCGCTGTCTCCATCTATATTATCTGCATTGCATAAGGCTACCTTTCTACCTTCCGAGACTAAGCACTGTCTCCATCTGCATTATCTGCATAAGGCTATCTTTCTGCCTTCCGAGACTAAGCGTTGTCTCCATCTGCATTCCTGCATTGCATATGGCTACCTTTCTGCCTTCCGAGACTAAGCGTTGTCTCCGTCTGCATTTCCTGCATTGCATAAGGCTACCCTTCTGCCTTCCGAGACTAAGCGTTGTCTCCATCTGCATTTCCTGCATTGCATAAGGCTACCTTTCTGCCTTCAGAGACTAAGCGTTGTCTCCATCCTGCATTTCCTGCATTGCATAAGGCTACCTTTTTGCCTTCCGAGACTAAGCGTCGTCTCCATCCTGCATTCCCTGCATTGCATAAGGCTACCTTTCTGCTTTCCGAGGTTAAGCTCTACCTCCACCTACATGGATGAAATACCGCCACTTTATCTTTCTTGCATGGCTGAAATATCGCCACCTCACATCTTGCAATCGGCTGAAATATCGCCAAACTTTACTTAAATTTCTGTCGGCTGAAATATCGCCATTTTACTTTTTGCATCGGCTGAAATATCGCCATTCTATTTCATATCGGCTAAAATATCGCCAAACTTCACTTAAGTTTCTGTCGGCTGAAATATCGCCATTTTATTTCATATCGGCTGAAATATCGCCAAACTTTATTTCAATCTTCTGTCGGCTGGAACATCGCCAGTTTTATTTTCACATCGGCTGAAAAATCGCCTGTTTTGTTTAAATCTTCTGTCGGCTGAAACATCGCCATTTACATTTTTGCATCAGCTGAAATACCGCCAAACCTTGCATTTCATGGGCTGGAATATCGCCAAATTGTCCAAAGGTGTCATCGTTCGGAGGCATCATCTTCATAGCCCGAGAACACCATGCCATGGCCCGAGGACCCCACTTCATATCTTGCACATCATTATTAAAAGGCATCATGGTTCGGAGGCACTATCATCATGGCCCGAGAACGTCATTTCATAGCCTGCGAATCCTTTAATTTTGCGCTTCATGGACCAGGACATCATGGTCCGAGGACGTCATCCTAACCGTCCGAGGACAGCATTCATGGTCCGATGGGAACTTGCATCATATTTTAGTATATGCACAATATACGCCTATATTGCTCACTTGCAGGTACACCGGCTAACAATGGCCGTCTCAGCAGGAGCGGTCCCGCTCCGGTTCTCGCAGCTGATCAGCTTCCCAAATACCTCTTGCCTCTCCAAAAGCATCGCGTCCGTCCTTTCGAATCTCCATCGGCAAGTTCCGTCAATGGTTCCTGAACTACATACGACCTGATTCCTGTAAAACCAGGGATATGTAGGCAGCTCAGAAACCAGAGCTCGGTCAAATTCTTTGAAAATCGCCACTTCCGGTCAAAATTGGCCATCATATCTTTACCCGACAACTCTTTCATCCTTCCAAGGTAAAGAGGGGCAGCTTTTGATACCCAATTTTTCCCTAAGTATTTTTATATACTCAAATATCCTCAAAATAGCATATACATGCATATATAAGCATTCCCAAGAGTTTTGGTATTTTTCCTTATTTTAAATCAATTTATTGTCTATTTTAACAGTACAAAATCCAATAATTATTCCCAAAATTATCATTTTTGTGAATAACTTATTTTATTCTCATATTTACACCAAATATAGTTAAGGTAATTTTTTGTATATTTTTACAAATTTGTTTGGTATTTTTAAAGCTAATTGCATATAAAGGCAATTATAGCCTATTTTACGATTAATAATGTTTTATAATTGTAAAATTAGTTCTAATATTTTTAATTTAATACATATGTATTATTAATTGGTTCAGCATCTTCAATTTTCTTTTAAAAATCATTCACTATTTATATAACATAAAAAGGGAAAAATTGGCTATTTAAAATGTAGTCCCATTTCGTTTCAATTGCAGCCCCAATTCCATTTCAATTTTAGCCTTAATTTTGGCCCAATCCGCCCCCAAATCAAAACGACCCAATTTGATTTCTCACCCGACCCCTGACCCAATTGCTAAACCCGCCCGGTGTTCTTTTAAATCCAGGCCGTTGATCCTTTTGATCAACGGCCACAAATGATTCTTTCCATTTTAATTCCACATGATCTAACCCTGATCCCCATTTCTCTTCAACAGCCGCCTTCGAACTCTCTTCTCTCTCAAACGCTCTGAAACACTCAAACCCTAATCGCCTCCCTCGTCTTCTCCGACCATCATCTCGCCGTAGTCCATGGCTTTTCAGGCCATGGACGACCTGTGCTCACCTTTTTTCACCCCTAAACCATGGGTGTTCGAGATTTCGAGGTCTGACCTCGACGGCGTCCGTTCAGATCCCCTGCAGATCTGTGTTCTGTGGCCTCTCCGGCCCCATTCCGACGTATTCGAGCTTTAGAAGCCTAGTCATGGCCATCTCTGACTCAAGACCAGACCTCTTCCAAGCCTTCTCATTGTTTTAGAGAAACCCTAAGGCTATTCGAGGTTCCTTCCTCTTTTATTTACTTATATCTATGGTGGATCTGTGCTATATTCAATGTTTTAAAGCTTTTCCCCAATTTTCTTTTCAAAATTAGTCTGTTTCAATTTAGGGTTTTCGGAAAATCTTAAAACGACTTCTGACTTTTCTTCTTCTTCTTTTCTTTGTGTGAATCTGTCTATGCCATGTTCTTGTGTTCTTTCCTCGCATGTCTGCTCCTATGTTCTTATGTTTTGCCATATTATGCATGTTCTTCTATTTTTTGTGTTCTATTCTTTCTTCTACCGGGCTCTATAAGCATGCTTTACATGTCTATCTCGTATGTTTCTTTACTGTATTTTACTAAGCTTCTAATCCTTGTTTGCCTTTACTGGACTTTTGTTTGAACTCTAAGCAGGTTCCGTCTACTGTTTTTCCTAAACCTGTATCGCTTTTTCTCTCCTGAACTTGTTTGAGTGCCATGTTTTGCCTAAATGTATTCCCTGTGTTTCAAACTTGCTGCTCTCTCTGTTTGTTTTCTCATAAGTCTCTGAAAGAGACTACTGAGCCTGTTCTATTTGTTGTTTTCTCGTCTATGCATCTGATTCGAGTCAGAAACCCTAGTATTTGGGGTTTTTGGCAGGCTTGAGTTTGTGTTTGGTCTAGGGTTCCATTCAGAACCCTTGACTCTCTTTCAGGCTCATTCTGAGTCTACGAACCTAACCTTCTTGGTCACTCTGATTTCTTGCTAGTTTTACGACAACTCTTTCTTGTCTCACATGTCTGTATGCTTTTTATATGACAAATTCTCTTCTTTCAAAAGGCCTTTGGCCAGCTTGTGATTGATTCCGAGTTCCTTTTTAAAAGGTTTTGTACTGTTGATTTTCTTTAATTTAAACCCCTTCTAACTTTTTCTGGTTGGATTCATTCACACTAAGATTCGAACCCTGATTTTACTGGCTGTTGATTGATTGTCTTTCCTTGTTCTGCCCAAACCGTGTGCTACTAGACTATTTCCTTAAATAAACTGCTGTGTATTTGTCCCTATTACACTGCTTTAGAAAAGATTTTAAAAACGAATCCTTTCCTTATTTATTTTGCCCGTTTGAATCAAATCCCTTAACCAAAGGGAAACAGCTTGTGATTGATTTCAAAACTATTCTCTTACCTTTTTCTTACTCATCTTCTGCACTATAAAAGGGCATGCCCTTTTGCACTAAAGAGGGGTTTTACAGAGGCTTTTCACAGACTTTCCTACACATACGAACACAGAACACCATCTGAGTTCACAATTCAATTTCACTTAAAACTCTCTCTTTTGATACTTGTGCTGTTGTGGACTGTGTTTACTTTACTTTCTTCTGCACTTCTTTTGCTTCTCTACTGGTATGTCTCAGTTAGTTTACATGCCTCAACAACAATGTGTTTAATTCTGCCTATTTCCTTTAGTTGATATTTGTTTCCCTCTCCTTTATATTTCTGTATTTAAGTTATGTGTGTAATCAATTGTTTGTCATGAATTTGATACTCTGTGAATCCCCTTTACTCTTTTACCCCTTTGTATGTGAGTTTATTGTTCAGGGCATAGCAGCACCCCAATATTGTTGTCTATGATCCTGAACTGGGTTCATTGAACTCCTTAACTCAATCAATTCCCACTTCCCATTCTCCCCATTATGTGCTTGAGCCTTGACTTAGGTCTGATAGTGTCCTAATCACTATCCAGACCTTTGTCTGACCATCAAAAGGTCTGCTCCTAACTTGTTCATCTAGCAAGTGGTCAGGGGTGTGCCAGCCTGCCTTATGGCTAGGTATGACCACCACTTGTCATGGCCCCTAATTCCCTTTCACTTTGCACTTACTCCTAGCTATAAGTTCTGCCCCTCTTTTGCAAGCCATGCTTTGGGACCCCTGAGCTCCCTCTGAACTTGGATGCCTGAGGGCTGGCTATTCCACACTGCACCATCCTGTTCATAATGGCATCCTGGGTGTAAGCAATGCCTGGAATCCCTGAGGTTCCTTGAAACTTTGACACACCCTGGATAATGAGAAGGCTTTGGAGATCTGGACCCCGGATTTGGTTAAATACATATTATTGGACATTAAGATTGAATTAGGCCACTTGGATCTAGCTGTTAGTTTTTGATGTATTTTTATTATTTCAGTTGAATCATTGGGTTTTAATAACTTGTATAGAACTCGGGGAATCTAGTAAAAGGGTGTGGGAGGGTTTTTACTTTCTTGCATCAATAAAGGGTAGATATCATGACTTTAGGACTTTAATTTTTCTACTAGAAATACTGCACATAAGATGGTTCGATGTTTCTGATTCAAGTCATCTAGATACCATGCCTATAGGGTTTAACGTTTAATTATGATATAAGTCATCTAGAAATCCTGCCTATAGGACCTTAATGTTCATGTAATCAGTGCATATAGAAATCATGCCTATAGGGAATGCATATGCATTAGGCAAACTGTAGGGTAAGTAAATAATTACCTCTTCTTACCAGTTCTTAACAGACCTTTTTTTTAATCAGATATAGATATCATAGGATTCCGCATCAAGTTCGTCCTATTCTTCTTAAGCAATAACAATCTGTTAACTGGTCTCTAATGTCCTAATGTTTTCAGCCTCAATCTTTTGACGAAAACTCTTTTGAATCAGTATGCATTTGAGTTTTTCAAATCAGTACCTCTTCCGGAATGGTTTCTTTCTAAAATTCGGCTTAAACATTTTCCAACTAAGTTTTGGTCTTCCTGAAATTGTCTTTAAAACTGATCTGCAGTTTACTCTTTCCTTAAGTAATTCTGACTCTACAACTCCTTTTATGGTTTATACTCATGATTCTCTTAAAACTTATTTCTAAACTGACTGTAGTTTGTACTTTCCGGCATTAGACTACTTTTGTAGAACCAGTACTTTCTAAATCACTCGCTTAAAATACCTTAAGGTCTGACAATTGTATCCATGTTTCCTAATGTGGGCTTCCTGTCTAAACGTATGTATCGAACCAGTCCGCTCGCTGCTTAATTTTTAATGTTTAAAGACCATAACCAGTATGTATAAAGGCATGCTAAACTAGATGCTATCTGATTTACGGGGTTTATGTGAGCCTTACCTGTTTGACTGTTCATTCCCCCTACTTGTTACTTGTTTTTGAATGTCGATTAGAATTTTAGTCCTTTAAACTCCATAAAGGCCCCCATCCCTTTCTTCCCTTTTTAGGATTAGAAGTCCTAATGCCCCGGGACTGATAGCTTGGGACGGGTAATAGCATGCAATAGGCAAACGATACTATTCCGCGCTCCAATACCTTAACGGGGTGGGAAAGGGTAGACATGGAGATGATGATTACACGATTACACTATGCGTACAATTGAGTACTAGTGTTGTCCGAATGATCCATGTAATATATAAACCTAGGACCCCCTCCCTCTTTATTAGTTTAACAATTTTTTGAATCTTAAAAAGCTGTTGCACTTTTGACTTCTATTTTTCACATAATTTTCAGATTGTTCGCACTAAGTACTTGACTTCTTCCTACTTGCACTTTTAACTAAACTGCTCCTTCCCTAAAATTCAGCACTTTTTTAACCTTTTGTGCTCCTTATTTGTAATAATTTTCTCGTATTTGCAATGCTTGCTTGTTCACTTGTTTGATTGCATTTAAAGTCACAATTGTAGCATGGCCGGGAACCACACTAGTGGATCTTGAGGGGTGCCTAACACCTTTCCCTCGAGATAATTTCTAGCCCTTACCCAAACTCTGGTTCTTCATCTCAAATTCTTCCTTAAAGTGTCCTAATGCACTATAATCATTAGGTGGCGACTCTTCAAACTCCAAAAACCCAATTCTCGCAAGGGAATAGAGTTATCCTCCCGAATGTCGTGATCCCAATTCCGCGAGGAAAAAGGGGGCGTCGACAGTAGTGGATACCATCACCTGCAGAAATTGAAACTAGTCTAATTTAAAATCTGTCTACTCTGAACCTGTTCTTTTTAAGTAGCTTAATCTCTTCTTATCAACACGATTTAGCAAGCATGCCTATAGGAGCATAAACCATTCGCTTTAAGTTTGTTACTACTTTGCCACATTCATAATCAGCAATAGATACCATGTTCCTAAGAGCTCCCCTAAACACTTAGGCAAGCCTTAGGTAATAACAATAAAACTGAATTTTCCTCTGTTAATTAGTAATTGCTACAACTAGCAGGCAGGCCTGGTTCGTGTTTCCTAACTGAGTCGTGTAATAGACCAGGCCTACTTCGACAACAGTTATCTCCTTTCATCAAGTATTCTCTAGAGTCAGACCTTACTTGTTGTTTGAGTCATGCTATTTGATTACTTTGTTTGAGGAGGTATATATGAGCCTTCAGTGTGTATGTGCTTCCCCTTTAATGTGCTGTCTTATATGTTTTTGTATGTCGCCTTAGATTTTTGACCTTTGAAACTCCAAGTCAGCCTAATATCCCTCCCTTTAGGAATAGTAGTCCTAAGTGCCTCCTGGACTGATAGGAATGCAGGGGGGGGGGGGGTAATAGCATGCAATAGTGGTCGAGACCAATCCGCGCTTTAGTACCTTAAACGGGATGGGAAAGGGTAGATATGGATATGATGACCGGTGCGCTAATACCACGTGTAGCCCCTCTTTGGAGGAGTGATTACCGGGTATTGCATTGATGTGATCCATATAATAAACAAACCTAGGACCCCCTCTTTTCTTTCCTTTTCTTTAACGTATTATAACTCCTTGCTTTAAAATCAGCCTTTTAATAATTGCTCTTTCAAACTTTGTTTACTGTCAAGTCGTTGTGTATTAAAAACCCCTCTTATTTGAGTCTTATCCATTTATATGTTAATTGCACCAAATTCACAAAGGATTGTCTGGCCGAGAACCACAGTAGTGGATCATGAGGGGTGCCTAACACCTTCCTCTTAGGATAATTTCAATCCCTTACCCTATCTCTGGTTATCAAACAAACTTAGAAGTGAACCTTGTAGGTGTCCCAATGCACCATAAATCATTTGGTGGCGAATCTTCAAAAACGCAAAACCCAGTTCCCAAAAGGAACGAGTTGTCCCATACCCAAATGTCACAAACCCGATTCTCCAGACGCGAGGAGGGAAAAAAGGGGGCGCGACAGCATGGTGACTCTGCTGGGGATTTTTAGGCTTTTACCACTTCAGATTATTCTTGTGAATTTGTACCTCTCTCTATGTGCAATTATCTGTTTAATTTCCTTTAGCATTTAATTCCTTCTTTAAAAGCAAAGCTGACATGTCTCCTTTGTTTCCTTTCCTTTATTGCTTTAAATTATTAAACTGTTGTATTTATCGCTTTCTTAATGTGCAAATACATGTCAACATGCTTTTAATTATTGCACAATCATGCTCAACATCATATTCCACTCGTGCCAGAACAAATACTATAGCACGCTTATAATGAGTGGTTGCACTTTTCTTATATCATTACCCCCTAAATTCGGAAAGGCATATTTGCGGTAAAACCAGTCGATCAACAGTGTAGTCGATGGTTACGTGACTTCCCCCCTTGAGTTGTCCGCTCAAGGGTACCGGTCTAAAACCCCATAGAAACCCTACTCTGTTCAAATTGTGCATGCATCATGGTCAAGCCTAGTCGGGTCAGTTATGTTGTCCACATAATGATCCTTTAAGATAGCCTTGTCTAAAGTCCACTGGTTTCCCTAAACCCAAACGGACATCACCAAGTCCTGTGCATTTGTTTGGAGAACTAAAATGCGTTATGCTAATTGTTGATAATAAATAGTCGAGTCTGGTGGGGTTAAGGGCCTAACCTTATCTGTCTTGCAGAAAAATGAGGCACGAAGTCCCTAGATTCGGCATGGTCACCAACATCCATCCAAGGTTGCTAAGCTGGTGGAAGGATCTTCGCTCTAGTGATCAAACTCTCGTCCGAAAATATCTGGGAAATCTACCATCCCTCCTGGAGATCCAACCCAATAACAAGATCATGGAAGCTGCCACACTGTTTTGGGATTGTGAAAAGGTTGTGTTTCGCTTTGGGGACATTGAAATGACACCCTTGCTAGAGGAAATAGGAGGATTGGCCGGTTTGGTGTGGGAAACTCTGGGCTTGCTAATGCCTGAGAACCGCAAAGGTAGGGGCTTCCTTAAAATGATGGGGTTGAAGAAGAATCCGGAGTTGACTTGCTTGAAGTATTCATACATTCCTTTTGATTACTTGTATGAAAGGTACGGTCACAGCAAATCTTACCGTATCTACTCCGGCGAATTTGCCCTTACATCTTTGGGACACATCCACCATAGAGTTTTTGTCTTCATGTTCTATTTCTTGGGGCTGGTCGTGTTTCCAATGAAGAAAGCAAGGATCCACACCGGGCTAGCTATGGTAACCAAAACCCTAATGGAAGGGATTGATGGGCAGGCGTTCAGCATCGTACCCATGATTATTGCAGACATATACCGAGCTTTGGAGAAGTGTCAACAAGGAGCAAAACACTTTGAAGGTTGCAATCTATTACTCCAACTCTGGCTCATTGAACACCTCCAGAGAGGCGAATATCAACAAGAAATCTGGCGTAGGGACTGGGATGATCACATTGCTTTCCATCACCCAAAGTGAATGAATTACATCCCCGACATGTTTGCTCAGCCAGAGGATGCTAAAGGATGGGTTGAACTATTGGATAATTTTAACCGAGGAGAAAATTTAGTGGATGTTCGAATGGTTTCCAACGGAGGAACTCATTGCCCGATCAAGAGACGCACATTTCCTGATATTTATTGGTCTCAGGGGGACACACCCATACATCCCGCTTTGGGTGATGAGGCAGGCTGGTAGGAAGTAGGTTATACCCAGGGTCGACAAGAAGAGTCATTTCCGAGCTGACTTCCAAGAGGATGATAGTCCTTACAAGTGCCAAGCACAACATATGTGGCACTGCAAGATTATAATGGGAAGAGATACCATCGAGCCAGACAGGTATCATGCTGGTTGCACTCCTTTCTACTTAGGTTAGTTCGAAGACAACCATGACGGTCTGGGTCAGCCAGGGTTTGCTCGAGGTCACAGGATTATAGATGAAAGGGTCGAGACACAGGTCAAATACAACCAATTACGCAAGAGAATCCGGGAGTGCGAAAGCGAGCACCGCGAGATACAAGAATCTAACCAGAAGTTAATTGAGGAATGGAAGGACATGGTTGTCAGTGCCAACAAGCGACTGGGATACTTGGAGCGAGGCATAGTGGAGTTAGAAAGAAAATTTCTCAAAAGGGTTGAATATTGCCAAAATGCTGAAGGAACCGAAGGCGGATATTTGGCCAGGGCCTACCTATTGATGGGACATCACGAGCTGGGGAAGCTGTTCGAGGGAGCAAAGGATGCCGAATCTGGGGAGGATCCTTCTGGAACTAAATAGATAGGAGTTTACCTTTTTGCTTTATCAAAATGTAATAAGGCAAATGGCCATTAGTGATTTTTATTTCTTGCATATTTAGTGTCATTTTGGGATTCTTCTATTTTTTATCAATAAAATGAAGCATTTAGAATTCTAAGTTCTCCAAATCAACTTTTCGCTAGGCCTACCTCGGGCACAACGAGGCTCCCAAATTAGGACACGATTTACATTCCCGCACTATGTGTTTAAATATTGCAACACTTTTTATAATCCTCACTAACTTGGTTAACTTTTGTTTTTTTTTTTTACTTTTGTTTTATTCCCCTCCCCAAAGGTTAGTTCGTGCACTCTGGCAACATCATCCTATTCCATGAGATCCAAGGGCCCTCCACCCACTTCTCCTCTTAGTCCCATCAAAAACAAGAACAAAGGCAAAATGAAAGATTTGAACAACGTCAGAAAGGAGAATTCAACTGAACGGGTAGAGGTCACTAATAGTCATGGTATTCAGGTTCCTAAGGAAAATGTATCCCAGCTTGAACAAAAATTGCTGAAGTCCTAGGAAGAGCTCGACCAGGTTCGGAATTTGGCAAGCTTGTCATTCTCACTCAACACCCCAGATATCACTTTTCCTAATACTCAAAACCTTATACCACCTTAAAACATTCCGAAGCAACAGAATCATCCCGCTCCCCATATTGTTCCACCAAAGGCCCAATGCAACACTTGCCATACCTCAAACAACACCCCATTACTTCTCCCAGAACTCCAAAGCTCCACCAATGACCACTTCCACACCAACCATAACACCCCCATCTACGTAGAGACCATGCCACTCTCCACCCAACCCATCTCAGGCACACCCGAGTCTGAGGATAAAAACTTGCTCATCAGGAACCTGACTGAAGAACTTAAGAAATTGACTAGCCGGATCTAGGGAGTTGAAGGAAACAAGGGAATTGAGGGGCTGAATTATGAAGATCTCTTCATACAGCCCGATGTCGAACTGCCCGAGGGGTACAAACCTCCAAACTTCAAAATGTTTGACGGTACAGGCGATCCAAGGGTCCATTTGAGGACGTATTGTGACAAGCTGGTTGGGGTAGGGAAAGACGAGAGAATTCGTAAGAAGATGTTCATGAGGAGACTAAAGGGAGATGCGCTGTCTTGGTACATCAGTCAAGATCCAATGAAATGGTCGAAATGGGTAGGCATGGCGTCCGATTTCATGGACAGGTTCAGGTTTAACACAGAAAATGCGCCGGATGTATTCTGCGTTCAGAATCTGAAGAAGAAGCCTACAGAAACATTTCCCGAGTATGCCACTCGCTGGAGGTCGGAAGCTGCTAAGGTCAGACCTGCCTTAGAAGAGGAACAGATGAACAAATTCTTTTAGCCCGAGCTTAGGACCCACAGTATTATGAACGGCTAAAGTTGATTGAAAGTAATAAGTTTTCCGACGTCATCAAGCTGGGGGAACGAACTGAAGAAGGTATCAAAAGCGGCATGGTTACAAACTTCGAGGCCTTGCAATCCACAAATAAGGCCTTACAGTCTGGTGGTGTGTCGAAGAAGAGAGACGTGGGGGCCGTAATTGTTGCACAAAGGACCAAGTCTCCCCTCAAATACCAAACCTACCTTATACCTCCACTCACATATCAGTCAGCTCCAAACTACTAAGCACCCTCCTACCAAGCCCCAGCACCAACTTATCAGTCACCTCCACCTCCCACATATCAGCCTACTTCGCCCAGATATTCCCAACCCGCACATGTCTACCAAGCCTACAATGCCCAACCATCTCATTACCAGTCACCCCCCGCACGCCAAAAATTTCCTAGGCCCCAACCTAATTTTGATCTGAGGCCCCCAAAACAATACACAGCCATTGCCGAACCCATTGATCAACTATATGAGAGACTCAAAACCGCTGGTTATGTCACCCACATCTCTACTTCAACCCCTGAGAACCCTTCTCTGTGGGTTAACCCAAATATCTTGTGCATACTATTCTGGCATGAAGGGACACACCATCGATGAATGCCGCTCTCTAAAGGATAATATACAGTCCTTAATTGATAACAAGGTCATTGTACCGAAGGAAGCCGCTCTGAATGTTCACAACAACCCCTTACTAGATCACAAGGGCGGGGGTGTTCCCATGATTGAAATAGAGGATTATTGGGATCCCGAGGGATCCATCGGGTTGATCGTGGAAGGTGATGATCCAAAGAAGCCAGCAGTTACTCTCAACCCCATCATGGTCCAGATTCAACCATCTGAGGTCACTGAGGTAGACGTGTCTATCCAGCTTGAGTTTGAGGCAGCGCCATCAGCCACAACACCGCCACCGTTTGAGGTTACAATTTTACCACCCAAGGAACATGTCCCATTTGAAGTAAAGGTAGGTGCACCAATTCCAGTGGCGATGATCACCATGCCATCATTCCATATAAAAGCTATCCCTTTGGATTATACGACCGAGGCTAGGAGGAAAAGAAAAGTCAGGTTCAAAGAGACTACTGCAGCACAGGGTATGACAAGGACTGGAAGAGTCTATACTCCGGAGCACTTAGCTGAGTCATGTAAGCAAGCTTCCAACCGGCCACTCATCATTGAAACAGGTCCAGACGACCTTTAGAGGAAGATACAGGCTAAGGAGTATTCGGTCATTGACCAGCTAAATAAAACACCAGCACAGATATCTATCCTCTCATTGTTGCAGAATTCCAAGGCACACAAAAATGCTCTGGTGAAGGTGCTATGCCAGGCATACGTGCCAAGCAACATCACTGGCGGAGAAATGGCCAATATGGTGGGACAAGTGTTAGAAAGCCATAAAATCACTTTCTATGAGGACGAGTTGCCGCCGAAGGGTTGGGTCACAACAAAGCATTGCATATCACCGTGCAATGTGAAGACTACTTCATCACTAGGATCTTGATTGATTGGAGTTCCAGCCTTAATATATGTCCATTGATAACGCTCAAGAAGCTGGGTAAAGGACTGCACGAGATAAAAGACAGAGCAATCAATGTGAAAGCTTTTGATGGGTCCCAAAGGTCCACCATCGGTGAAATTAGCATGTGTCTGCAAATGGGACCAACTTGGTTCAAGGTTGACTTTCAAGTGATATATGTGCCAGCATCCTACAACCTGCTGTTAGGGCGCCTTTGGATTCATACTACGGGGGCCGTGGCTTCGACACTGCATCAGGTTGTGAAATTTGAATGGAATCACCAGGAAGTGATCATTCATGGTGACGACAGCAATCCTATATACAGTCGTCAGACCATTCCGGCAATAGGGGGAAGATTTAAGTTAGGTGGAGAAACCTACCACCACATCGAGCGAGTCAATGCTGTTGACAAAGATAAATTGTGGGACAACAAGATCGAGGGTATAATGAACTGGAGTGGGTACGAACCTGGCAAGGGGCTTGGCAAGAGCCTCTAGGGGATTCCTAAACCCATAAAGCTCAAGAAGCACAGCACTACTTTCATTTTGGGATACGAGTACACTTGGGAAGAATTTAACAACTGGTCGCCACCATGGCGTGGTCCTTACTATCTGTTGGAACAGCCAATACCACCTTTGGAGCAGACTTTCCAATCGACTGACATTGTTTATGGGACAGACGAAGAAGAAGTAGTTTCTACGGTGAAGAACTTGTTCTTAGAAGACAATGACATGGACTGTTGTGTTGTTTTCGATGAGGAGGGGGAGGAAGCTCCTTCCATACAAGTTGTGAGTAGAGGAGCATACCTCAACAATTGGACCATCAGGACCACCAGAGCCCGGCGAGCCTCGGGGTAGCAAGGCTAAACAAGCATCATGCACTATTTTTATTTTTACTAGATAATTTTTCTTTTTTGCATTTTGACTTCCGCAATAAGATCTTCAATTTTCAAAACAGTTATGGAATTTATCGGAGCATTTCGATTTTTCTTATGAATCAACACTCATTATTATTTTTCTCTCATTACTTTACTTATACAACATTACTATTACTTATCTTGATGAACCAATGACTGTGACATGCAATGAGACAACGCAACAAACAGACATTGATTCTGAGGAAGATGATAGAAAAGCACAAACAATGGCACGAGATGTTATCATTTGCTCTATTAGGGTATCGCACCACAGTCCGCACATCAATTGGGGCAACCCCCTATATGCTGGTTTATGGTACAGAAGCCGTCATTCCCGCCGAAGTAGAAATTCCTTCATTAAGGATCATACAGGAAGCTGAGCTCGATGATGTAGAATGGGTGAAGAGTCGTTACGAGCAACTAGCTCTTATAGATGGAAAAAGATTTAACACAGTTTGTCATGGTTAACTTTATTAGAACATAATGTCCGGAGCATTCAACAAGAGAGTCAAGACCAGACAGTTGACGCCAGCGCAGCTGGTATTAAGGAAAAATTTTCCACATCAAGACGAGGCCAAAGGGAAGTTCTCTCCCAACTGGCAGGGTCCCTACATGGTTCACCGGGTTTCGACATGATGAGCCCTTATACTTGCAAAAATGGACGGAGAGATCTGGCCAAAGCCAATTAATTCAGATGCAGTCAAGTGTTACTATGTGTAATCTCTATGCTTTCCTTATATGATGTAAATTGAACTATGTCCGACCTAATTCCCGTTTATGAGTGGATACGTAGGCAGCTTTATGGGTTCGGTCACAATTAAATAAAATTTTCATTTCCCCCTCCCCCCCCCCCCCAAAAATTGGAAACTGGGGCAGATTTTTGAGGAGGACCCTCAAAATTCCGAAGTAATCTCAGCCGATCGTCGCACGAGCAGCAGTCAGAAACGTCAAACCATCAAACTGGGGCAGAATTTTGAGGAGGACCCTCAAAATCCCGTAGCAAGAGAGGTTGCAATGTCTTGAACCGCGTCACAATCGTCGGTTCATCTAAAAACTATTTTAATTATACGTTTATGTTATACACTTACAAAATCATGCATGATTATTATCAAAACTGCTTTGTTTAGCAACGCTACCCAACGATACAGACGGTATCGCCAGATCAAAGTCGAACAAGTCAAGCAAAGCCAGCGGGGATACGAACTAACCTTTTCCCCTTTACAGAACTCAGGATTTTTCTTTGGATGCAGGCACAAAGATTACAAAATCATTGAACGCACTGTCCGCCCATACAACAAATGTCGTTAAAAGATACTATTCTCCGAACCATTGCACTTACCAACATCTGCTATCAGCATACGCCCATAATGTTCCATACGTCACAAGGCTCCCAATAATCACCACGCCGCAACCTGCTACCAGCTAAGAAACTCTACTGCCATTTGCTATTTTATTTCTTGCATAAGGATACAATTCTGCCTTCCGAGGTTAAGCTCTACCTCTATATGCATTTGCATTACAAAAGGCTACTATTCTGCCTTCCGAGGTTAAGCTCTACCTCCATCTGCATTTGCATTGCATAAGGCTACTATTCTGCCTTCCAACTTGCATAAGGCTACCATTCTGCCTTCCGAGGTTAAGCTCTACCTCCATCTACATTTGCATTGCATAAGGCTACTATTCTGCCTTTCGAGACTAAACGTTGTCTCCATCTGCATTTGTGTATTGCATAAGGCTTCTGAGGTTAAGCTCTACCTCTATCTGCATCTGCATGGCTGAAAGATCGCCTCATACTGCATCTGCATGCTGAAAGATTGCCACATTGCATGGCTGAAAGATCACCTCATACTGCATCTGCATGGCTGAAAGATCGCCTCATAATGCATCTGCACGGCTGAAAGATCGCCTCATACTGCATCTACATGGCTGAAAGATCGCCTCATACTGCATTTCATGGGCTGAAAGATCGCCTCATACTGCATCCTTCATGGGCTGAAATATCGCCAACTGATCCAAAGGCGTCATTGTTCGGAGGCACCATCCTTAAATCCCGAGCCATGTCATGGCCTGAGGATCCTTTTCAATCTTTTGCATATCATTATTCAAAGGCATCATAGTTCGGAGGCATCATTTTCATAGCCTGAGAGCATCATTTCATGGCCTGCGAATCCTTTATTACACGATTCATGGCCTAGGACATCATGGTCTAAAGACGTCATCATAACCGTCCGAAGACAATATTCATGGTCCGACGGCAAATTGCATCATGTCTAAATTTATGCACAATATATGCTTGTATTACTTATTTGCAGGTAAACCGGCATGCAACGGCCGTCCCGGCAGGAGCCCACTCCAGTGCTCGCAGCCACATCAAACCTAACCATTCCAGTAATCTATTCACTCGACCAACCCGAAACGTTGCGTTCGTCCTTGGAAAGTACCTGTTGGCATACTCCACCGACAGACCCCAAACTACATATGGTCTGATTCCTGTAAGACCAGGGATACGTAGGCAGCTCAGAAGCCCGGGCGCGACCTATCTTCTTCTAACCGCTTTGTTCGATCAAAATTTAGCCATCATATCTTTACCCAACAACTCTTTCATCCTTCCCGGGTAAAGAGGGGCAGATGTTGATGCCCAATTTTTTTCTATGTATATTTTAATATGCAAATTACCTTCCAAATAGCATATGTATGTATATATAATCATATCCGAGTGTTTCCTTATTTTTCCCTATTTTTAAAAGATTTTTTAAATCAATTTATTCCCCTATTTTATCCATAAAAAATCCAATAATTGCTTCTAAAATTATTACTTTGGTAATTACTTTGTTTAAAATTTATATTTATGCTAAGATATAGCTAAGGTAATTTTTGCATATTTTTACAAAATTATTTAGTATTTCTAAGGCTAAAATTGTACAATTATAATATTTGCCCCTTTTTAGATTTAATTGTGTTTTATATTCATAAAATTAGGTCTGATATTTTTAAATAATTGATCATGTACATAAATCATTTTAGTACGATTAATTTATTTCCAGGAATTGTTTTATTATTTTTCATAAATCAAATAGGAAAAATTGGCTATTGAAATGTTAGCCCCATCTTATTTCGATTATAGCCTAAATTGGACCCCAATTTGAATCCCAATCCCGTGGCCCAATTCCTACTCATACTCGACCCCAACCCAATTAAACTGGCCCATACCCAGATCCCCACTTACCCGTTTTAATCCCAGCCGTTGATCATTCAGATCAACGGCCTATAACCTTCCTTACCTAAATTAATTCTAAACTACCCCAACCCTACCATTTCCCACCATACGCCGCCTCAGAATTCCCCTCCTCTCTCCAATCCTCTCTACAACAACATCGAACCCTAGCCGCCGCCACTTTAATCTACCCTAATCCATGGCTCCCCAGGATCATCTAAGACCTGTATCAGCCTCTCATGGCTTCTATGTGCTTGTTGTTGTGGTCTCATGACTAGATTCTGAAGAGGCTTGGTCCAGTCTTTGTTCGATGACTGTTCTCTGGTTGCCTCTGACCCTTCTCTGGCTAGCCATGGCCACTCGAGTCAGACCTTTGACTCGCCTATTTAGATTGATGGTTTTCAAGGCCTTTCTCGTCACTTGGGGTCTTCTGAAACCCTAGTCTCTAAGAACTCTTCGACTCCTTTCAGGTTCACTTTAGATCCACGCTTGCTATGGTTTTTTAAATGCCTTCTCGGGGTTTCTTTAATTTTGCTTTCAAAAAAGACTCTTCATCTTTTTCCGATTAAGGTTTTCTTTCAACTCCTTCTTTCCAAAATCTTTTTCTGAGTTTAGCATGATAGAAACCCTGATTTCTTTTGGGGTTTCTGAGACTATTTGTTAGTGTTTGTTTGAGTTACTTGTTTATCGTCTCCAGACTCGATTGGTGTTGGAAAAACTAATTTCTTTGGGTTCATTCGAGTTTCTAAGATTATTTTGCTAAATATCTGTCTGATTTACTTGATTATCATCTTCAGACTCGATTGATGTCGAAAACCCTAATTTCTTTTAGGTCTATTCGAGTTTCTAAACTGCTTGTTCAACTTATTTGTTTATCATTTTTTAAGCTTGAATATTGTTAAAGAAAAACCCATGTCCTTTGAGTTGAAACTGCTCGACTTGATTCGAAGTTCCTTTGTTTCGGCATCTCTTTTCTTTATGTGATTCCTTTGTTTCTGGGTTCCTGCTATCTTTGAAACTCAACTATGCTTTTAAGTTTCTCACTTGACCTTTTGCATGCTTCTGATACTCCATTTTTTTTACTACTGGTTCAATGAGACCTAACCTACTTGACTATCATGCTTCGAATATTTGCTAACTATTGCATGTTGTTTCTTTTGCCCATAGTTTGGCCTAGCATGTCTATTATTTGTGTACTCTATTTATATGCAGAGGCCCCTTCTTTGATTGATGCTCAATTTTAGGGGCTGATTTCAAAAAAATGTCTCCTTTGTGAACTCTAAATTTCACTCGGCTATTGAAGTAGTTGATCCCTTTCATTATTATTCCCTTGTTGAATTTGTTTCCCAATATAAGTATTTCAGTACTGGGACTATATTGTGTTCTTAATGTTTACTACTTCTTTTTATGGTAATAACCAGTCTTCCTACAAACTGATTTTCTTTCCTTCTTTTAAACCTGTTAGCCCCGTTAAACAAGTGATTCCTCAATTAAAGGGGAATCACTTGGTTGATTGATTCTGATGTTGATTGCTTCCATAATTTTGTTGAACTTTATTTACTGCATTATTGCTCATATGTTTTCAAAACTATAAATACCCACCTTCTCTTCTTTCAAACATACGAACACAAGGCATAAAACACTTGAGTTCAGACACACACTCCACTAAAACCTCTCTCTCTTTTCTCTGTTGCTACTTGTATTGCTGTCTTACCTAGCCGGCTGAAAGCCAAGGCTAGGTTGTGGGAAACTTGCTTATTTTTCTCTACATTTGCATCCTTACTGGTATGTTCTGATTAATCTTCTACATCAACAACAACATGTTTTTTTACTGTTTCTTTCATCCTTGTTTGTTGCCTGTTTGTATTTAGCCAAATTCCATTATTAAGCATGATGTAGCCTCCCTTTTCTCTTCTGAATTAATGCTTCTGTCAATTAGTTATCATGGCTTGTGAATCCTAAATCCCCATCCCCAATGTGTTATGTATTTGTGGGTCGTTTGGGGTATGACAGCATCGAACATTGTTGTGCATGGCCCAAACCTGATTCCTCTGGGATCATAACCTACATGTGTCCTCTGATTGTTGTGTATTCTGATTGGTTATAGGCATGCCAGCAACTCCTATTGATGTGCATGCCCAAACTGATCCCTGCCTAAGTACATAGGCTCCTTCCAAAAGATTCCAAACCCCTGATCCCTTTGTATGAAGTTATTAACTCTGTGTTTTACTAATTACTGTTTCCCCATCGCCGTTTACCCTTTATCTTTTATCCCCTCTGTTTTAAAGATCTATTCCTGCACTTCCATTATCTTCTTAGACTTAAGTTCTGCCCCTCTTGTGTGAGCCTTGCCTTGGGACCCATGAGCTCCATCTGAACTTGGACACATAAGGGCCGGCCCTTCCACACTGCACTTATCTCTATTTGGTTCTTCGAACCTGGGTATAAGCACTGCCCGGGGTCCTTTTGAAACCCTTAGGGAACTCTGACACACCTAGGTCTGAGAAAGGCTTTAAAACATGACATCTTAAGGCATTTTATTCCATAGCTCAGGGAGGAACCAAGAATCAGGCTTCCTCTAGTTATAACTTCTTTTGTATTTTTTTTTACATATTTTTGATGTAATTTAGTATTTTTGGTTTGTAATAAGTTGTATTAAACGCTTGGGGTTTGGCTAGTGAAAAGGGGTCGGGAAATTATGCATGCTCAAGGGTAGAAAACATGCCTATAGGACTTCTTTTAATTCTACATGTTCAATTTGCATTTAGAAACCATGTCTATAGGATCTTGCATGTTCAACTTTATGTTCAGAGACCATGTCTATAGGACTTACTTTTCCTACTTGTGCAACTCCACATCTAGAAAACCTCCCTATAGGAATTATCTAAAATTCTCCACGTTCGTCATCATTTAGATATCATGTTTTAAGGTCTAATTGGTTATAATCTGTCACCATATTCATAATGTTAAAATCACTATAATGTATAGAAATCATGCCTATTGGAATTCCCAAGTAGAAATCCTGCCTGTTTCCATCATTCATTTAGATATCATGCCTATAGGGGTTAAAATCATTCATTTAGACATCATGTGTATAAATGCTTAAAATCAGCAATTAGATACCATGTCTATAAGGGTTTAAAATCAGTAATCCTAGATATCATGTTCATAGGAATAAAAATCAGCAGTAGTGGATACCATCACATGCAGAAACTGAAACTAGTCTAATTTAAAATCCATCTACTCTGAACTAGTTCTTTTTAAGTAGCTTAATCTCTTCTTATCAACACGATTTAGAAAGCATGCCTATAGGAGCTTAAACCATTCGTTTTAAGTTTGTTACTACTTTTCCATATTCAAAATCAGCAATAGATACCATGTTCATAAGAGCTCCCCTAATCACTTAGGCAAGCCTTAGGTAATAACAATAAAACTGAATTTGCCTCTGTTAATTAGTAATTGCTACAACCAGTAGGCAGGCCTGATTCGTGTTTCCTAACTGAGTCATGTAATAGACCAGGTCTGCTTCGACAACAATAATCTCCTTTCCTCAAGTATTCTCTAGAGTCAGACCTTACTTGTTGTTTGAGTCATGCTATTTGATTACTTTGTTTGAGGAGGTATATATGAGCCTTCAGTGTTTATGTGCTTCCCCTTTAATGTGCAGTCTTATATGTTTTTGTTTGTCGCTATAGATTTTTCACCTTTGAAACTCCTACTCAGCCTAATATCCCTCCCTTTAGGAATTGTAGTCCTAAGTGCCTCCGGGACTGATAGGAATTGGGCGGGTAATAGCACGCAATAGTGGTCGAGACCAATCCGCGCTTTAGTACCTTCAACGGGGTGGGAAATGGTAGATATGGATATGATGACCGGTGAGCTAATACCACGTGTAGCCCCTCTTTTGAGGAGTGATTACCGGGTATTGCATTGATGTGATCCATATTATAAATAAACATAGGACCCCCCTCCTTTCTTTCCTCTTCTTTAAAGCATTATAACTCCTTGTTTTAAAATCAGCCTAATAATTGCTCTTTCAAACTTTGTTTACTTTCAAGTCGTTGTCTATTAAAATCCCCTCTTATTTGAGCCTTATCCGTTTATATGTTAATTTCACCAAATTCACAAAGAATTGTCTGGCCGGGAACCACACTAGTGGATCCTGAGGGGTTCCTAACACCTTCCCCTTAGGATAATTTCAAGCCATTACCCTATCTTTGGTTATCAAACAAACTTAGAAGTGAACCTTGTAGGTGTCCTAATGCACCATAAATCATTAGGCAGCGACTCTTCAAAAATGAAAAACCCAGTTCCCAAAAGGAACGAGTTGTCCCATACCCAAATGTCACAAACCCGATTCTCCCGACGCGAGGAGTGAAAAAAGGGGGCGCGACAGGAGGTTCCTTCCATAGATTTAGTACCAATTTTTTGTGAGTTTCCAGAGGTGTTTCCTGCAGATCTGCTAGGGATGCCACCCGATAGGGATATTGACTTCTGCATTGATTTGGCTCCGAGCACTCAGCCCATTTCTATTCCGCCACACCATATAGCCCCAACAGAGTTGAAGGAATTGAAGGAACACTTACAAGATTTACTTGATAACAACTTCATTAGACCTAGTGTCTCGTCCTTGGGTGCACCTGTGTTGTTCGTGAAGAAGAAAGATGGATCGATGAGGATGTGAATAGACTACCGGCAGTTGAACAAAGTAACCATAAAGAACAAATATCCATTGCCGAGGGTTGATGACTTATTGTATTAGATTCGGATGCCAAGGTATTTTTGATGATCTATTTGAAGTCTAGCTACCAACGGTTGAGGATCAGGGAGTCCAATGTCCTTAATATAGCTTTTCAGACTCGGTATGGGCATTATGAGTTTCTAGTGATGTCATTTGGGCTAACAAACTCCCCAGCATCATTTATGGTCTTGATGAACCGGGTGTTCAAGCCCTATTTGGATTCCTTTGTGAATGTATTCATTGATGATATCTTGATTTACTTTCGTAGTCGGGAGGAGCACGAGCAACATCTTCGGATCGTACTTCAGACTCTGAGTATAAGTAATTATATGCCAAGTTTTCAAAGTGCGAGTTTTGGTTGGACTCAGTAACTTTCTTGGGGCACGTCGTATCGGTGGAGCATTCAGGTGTATCCTAAGAAGATTGAGGCAGTTCAGTACTTACATAGACCCATTTCGGCTACGGAGATCCGGAGTTTCCTAGGTTTGGCAGGATATTACCGTTGATTCGTGGAGGGGTTTTCATCTATAGCATCCCCATTACCAGTTTGACCCATAAGGGTGCCCCGTTCAGATGGTCAGACGAGTGTGAGGTGAGCTTTCAGAAGCTCAAGAGTTCTTTGACTACGTCGCCAGTGTTGGTGTTGCCCACAGGTTTGGGATCTCATACGGTGTAATGTGATGCATCTCGTATTTATCTTGGTGCGGTATTGATGCAGGATTACATAGTGATTGCATATGTGTCGCGGTAGTTGTAGGTTCATGAGAAGAATTACCATGTTCATGACTTAGTGTTGCCAACAACTGTACATGTGCTCATGATTTGGAGGTGGTATCTTTTAGGCGTGTCGTGTGAAGTATTCACGGATCATCGGAGCATGCAGTATTTGTTCAAACAAAAGGATCTCAATTTGAGGCAGAGGAGGTGGTTGGAGCTATTGAAAGACTATGATATCACCATCTTGTATCATCCCGGGAAGCCAATGTGATAGCCGATGCGTTGAGTAGAAAAGCAGTGAGTATGGGAAGCCTTGCGTACATTCTAGTCGGTGAGAGACCGTTTGCATCAGAAGTTAAGGCTTTTGCTAATCAGTTCGTGAGGTTGGATGTTTTAGACCCCAGTCGTGTTCTAGCTTGTACAGTCGCACGGTCTTCCTTGTTTGAGCACATCAGGGAGTGGCAGTATGATGACCTTGTCCTTAGGGAAACAGTACAGCGCGGTGGTGCCAAGCAGGTTAGTGTTGGAGATGATGGAATTTTGAGGATGCAGGGTCGTATTTGTGTGCCCAATGTAGATGGGCTTTGTGAGTTGATTCTTGAGAAGGCCCACAATTTTCGGTATTCTATTCATCAGGGGGGCCACAAAGACGTATCAAGACTTGCGGTAGCATTAATGGTGGAGAAGGATGAAGAAGGATATAGTTGCATATGCAGCTCGGTGTCTAAATTGTCAACAAGTGAAGTATGAGCATTAAAGATCGGGTGGTATGCTTCAAAAGTTAGAGATTCCTGAGTGGAAGAGAGAGCGTATCACTATGGAAATTGTTGTTGGACTCCCAAAGACTCAGAGGAAGTTTGATGCGGTATAAGTCATTGTGGGCAAGCTGACCAAGTCAGCGCACTTCATTCATGTGGCAATTACCTATTCTTCAGAGCAGTTAGATGAGATCTACATCTACGAGATCGTCAGTCCTCACGGTGTACCCGTGTCTATCATTTCTTATCGAGGTACGGAATTCACCTCGCACTTCTGGAGGGCAGTACAACGTGAGTTAGGCACGCAGGTTCAGTTGAGCACAAAACTTCATCCTCTGATGGACAAACAGTCCGAGCACATTATTCAGATATTGGTGGATATGCTTCGCGCTTGTGTTATAGACGTTGGGGGTTCTTGCGATAAGTTCTTGCCACTATCGGAGTTTTGCTACAATAACAGCTACCAGTCGAGCATTCAGATGGCTCCCTATGATGTCGATCGCCAGTTGGAGGGTTCGACCCGGAAGAGGCTTGATTGTTGGGTACATATTTGGTACAGGATGCCTTGGATAAGGTCAAGATTATTTAGGATCAACTTCGAACAGCTCAGTCTAGGCAGGAGAGTTGTGCCAACCGTATAGTTTGTTATGTTGCATTCATGGTCGGAGAGAGGGTGTTGCTCCGGGTTTCACCCATGAAGGGTATTATGAGGTTCGAGAAGAAGGGCAAGTTAAGCCCTAGGTATATCGGACCTTTTGAGATTCATGAGAGAATGGGTGAGGTGGCTTACAGGCTCGCATTGCCACCTAGTTTGTCAGCAGTCCATCATGTGTTCCATGTGTTCATGCTCCGAAAATATCACGGTGATCCGTCCCATGTGTTAGATTTCAGCTCCGACTAGTTGGATAAGGATTTGACTTATGAGGAGGAGATGGTGGCTATTTTAGCCCGGCAGATTTGATAGTTGAGGTCTAAGAGAGTTATCCTTCAATTCGAGTGCAGTGGAGAGGTCAACCCGTCGAGGAAGCCACTTGGGAGTCCGAGTCGGACATGCAGAGTAGATATCCACACCTTTTCACTAGTCCAGGTACTTTTCTATGTTCGTTCGAGGACGAACGGTTGTTTTAGAGGTGGAGAATGTGATGACCCGATAGGTCATCTAGAGTTTAAAACCCTAATTCTATGTTTCGAAACATCAAAATTCTCATTTTAGCCTTCCTCTATTTGCGTGCGCTATATATGTCTTTTTCCAGGAGGCTTTTATCTTAAAAATTGATAAAATATGAAATTATGACTTATAAATCCATTTGAGTTGATTTCGGTGAACATTTGAGCAAATAGATCCGGATCCGTATTTTGACAGTCCCAGTGGGTCCGTATCGTTATTTGGGACGTCGGCCTATGCCCGAAATTGAATTCGGAGGTCTCTAACTCAAGTTATCTCTTTTTGTCAAAAAATTGAAGTTTAAAGGTTTAATGACTTTAAAGAATTGATCAATGTTTGACGTTGTTGATACCGGATCCGTATTTTGGTTCCGGAACCCGGTATAGGTCATTACTATATTTATAACTTGTATGTCAAATTTGGTGAATAACGGAGTTAGTTTTACGTGATTTGGTTGTCTGGTTGTTATAATAGAAGTTCTAAACTTTTCTTGAAAATTTCATGAGATTTGGTATCTGATTCGTAGTTCTAGGCATTATTTTTGTGTTTTGATCACGCGAGGGAGCGCGTTTGAGGTTTTTGGACTTGTGTGCATATTTTGTTTGGAGCCCCAAGGGCTCGGCTGAGTTTCGGATAGGCTATGGATGAGTTAAACTTAGAAAAATTTGGTTTTTTGGACTTCTGATGGTTTCTGGTGCTTTTTTCTTCGTGATCATGAAGGTACTCTCCGATCGCAGAGAGAGAACTGGGCTTGGGTGGAATCTCCTTCATCGCGTATATGATAGATGGGTCGCAAACACGGAGCAATGGGGGCATTACCCTTCGCTAACGCGGCAAGCTTCTCGCGAACGTATAGGCATGGGACTTGGGGGAGGAGAACTGACCAATACTCTTCGCGAACGCGACATAAGGTTCGCAAACACGTAGGCTGGTGGGTGTAAGCCTTCACGAACACGAAGGGTATCTCGCAAACGCGTAGGCCATTTGAGCTGCTGCTTCGCGATCGCGTCAGGCTCTTTGGAAACGTGAAGAAGGCATGACACCCACTGATTTAAATGTTTAAAAAATGGGATTTCTCCCATTTTTTCATAACCCTTCCACTAGAGCTCGGCCTAGGGGCAATTTTTAAGAGAAAAATCAACATCAATTCATAGATATGAGTAGTTTGGAGGCAGATTCTAGGGGAAAGGCTCCGGTAGAGCTTTGAGTCGACTTTTGGAGCGAGGTAAGTATTGTGGTTAACCTTGACTTGAGGGACTGGTATTTGTTTGCCTATTTGCTACTTGTTCAAATGTTGGATACAACATATATATGAGGTGACGAGTACTTATTCGTTGTGGTTGGGTCAAAACATGCGGGTGGGACATGTTTCTTCTAATTGATTGCTTTCTTTGATCATGATATCCATTCTTAGACTAGTTAATTACTAAATAGATCGTTCTTTCCGCATTTGTGGACTATATGTGATAACTGAGTATTATTTCTGATGTTGAGGTTGATATTGTGGAACCATTGTTGACGTAAGGTTTGTTCTTGCTTAATTCCACCTCCCTGCAATTATATGTTCACTGCTACATAGTAAGGGAGAGTGTTAAAGCACGAAGGGTGATGATGTGCCGTATTTATTGATTCTTGATGAAATTGAGAGTAAATGCACGAAGGGTGATGCCGTGTCGTTATTAGTATTTCATGGTGAGATTGAGAGTAAAGGCACAAATGGTGATGTCGTGCAATTTTATTCATTATTTTTATTCGTTTTGTTGGTTAAAGGTTTATTGACTGTTCTTGTTATCATTCCCTGTTGTAGTTACCATATCTTGCACCCTTTTCGCATGTCCCGTCCCAATAGTACATGTTAATTCTTTATTTGTTGCTATGTTGTACGTATATTCTTGTATGTACATGTTTAATTACGTTGGTGTCCTGTCACTACCTCGTCGAGGATAGGCTCAACACTTACGGAGTACATTGGGTCGGTTGTACTCATAATACACTCTGCACTTCTTGTGCAGATTTGGGTACTGGTCCCATCTGTAAGTGAGGTGCATAAACTCGGATTAGCATTTGGAGACTCGGGTTAGATCTACAGGCGTCCGCAGACCTTGAAGTGTTAAAGCACGAAGTAAGGGAGAGTGTTAAAGCACGAAGGGTGATGTTGTGCCGTAATTTTGTGTTAAAGCACGAAGGGTGATGTTGTGCCGTATTTATTGATTCGTGATAAAATTGAGACTAAAAGCACGAAGGGTGATGTCGTTCCGTATTTACCATGTTATAGAGCGATTGAGAATAAAATCACGAAGAGTGATGTCGTGTCGCTATTAGTGTTACATGGTGAGATTGAGAGTAAAGGCACAAATGGTGATGTCGTGCAGTTTTATGCATTAAGTTTATACGTTTTGTTAGTTGAAGGTTTATTGACTGTTCTTGTTATCATTCCCTGTTGTAGTTACCGTATCTTGCACCCCTTTCGCATGTCCCCTCCAAATAGTACATGTTAATTGTTTATTTGTTGCTATGTTGTACGTATATTTTTGTATGTACATGTTTAATTACATGGGTGTCATGTCACTACCTCGTCGAGGATAGGCTCAACACTTACGGAGTACATTGGGTCGGTTGTACTCATAATACACTCTACACTTCTTGTGCATATTTGGGTACCGGTCTCATCTGTACGTGAGGTGCATCAGCTCAGATTAACATTTGGAGACTCGGGGTAGATCTGCTGGCGTCCACAGACCTTGAAGTCCCCTTCTTCATTCCCTATTTACTGTTCATTTCATTCGAGACAGTTGTACTTATTTCAAACCCTGTTGTAGTAATTTTAGAAGCTCGTATACTTGTGACTCTAGATCTAGATTGTACTAGATATTGGATTATTATGCTATTTCGTATTTTATCTTGGACTTCATTTCTGTTTAAATGGTTAAATTGTTCAAAGTGGTTAAAATTGGTAAAGAATTACTCTAACGTTAGCTTGCCTAGTAAGTGAAATGTTAGGCGCCATCCCGATCCCGAAGGTGGGATTTCCGGTTCATGACAAAGAAATATCACTTATTTCTTTTTGTTATATGCTTGTTGGACATATACCCTAAGAAAATGTACCTTTTAGTTTTAAAAGGCATTTCAACATAACCTTTAAAAAGGCTGGTCCCTAAAGTTAAAACACTGTTTTTCTGACTGATCCCTAAAGTTAGAACACAATTTTTCTCTTTTTCCTTTTCCCATCTCTCAAATGAACAAAGTATTTAAAGAGCGGTTCCAAGCTTAGAAGACTGATTCCTTTCAATCAAGATTTATATCTTTGTCTAATGATTTACTTGCAATCATCTGGATTGTATAATGTTTGACAACATACATTATATACTTGTGTTTTGGTAGGTGCATGTAAATTAAAGTTTGATTAAGACGTGTGTTGAATGGGGAAAAATAGCTTGTTGAGCATGATTTAAGATAAGTTGATGGGACTAAGCCATTGAGTGCCTGTCGTTGGCCCCTAATTTGAGTCGTGACAAACTGCTTATTACATGATTTGTCAAATAAATTATATTTTCCCCTTTCCCTAATGCATCTATGTTTTTGTAGAAACAGGACCTTAGATTGTATTATAAGGCGCAACTATTTTGCATCACATCAACAATTTGTCGAGCATAATAGCCAAGTCAACTCAATCAGCATAACACTTCTATAAATTATTTAGATTACAGTACGGACGCAAAGAAAAAGACGTACAATATGATAATACAACATAATTTTAATACTATTTTCTCATAATAACTACAATTCTAGTGAATTGATAGTAATTTTTATTCTCACACACAAGACAATACACCACTTTATATTTATCAATACGTAAAAAGAGATTTTTAGAGCATTTGAAGGTTATTTGCCACTTGTGGTAGCAAGTAGCAATAACGTCTAAAGATGCTCTTCTTAATGCACATACCCCTCTTTTGCCCCCTCTTTCTCTTTGCATTCTTCGTCGCAGTGTTCACTAAAATAAAGCAATAGCCAGAAAAGGTCTTGCTCTTCCTTCGGCAAAAGTTTGCCCCTCTGCCGCTTGCAATCTCTGCATGGAGCAACAGCTTATTCATAAGTTTGTTTTTTGGTTAAATCAATTTATTGGAATATGTGTATTATTTCTCAAAAAATAATAGATAACGGATGCACGTATAATTTCAATTCGATACCAACATATAGTGATTAATAGCGATAAATATTTCATAATTATGTTGCGAGTAGGGTCTAAGTGTGCAAAGGCATAAAGAATACTCATAAATATAAATGACAATGAAAAAAAGTACCAACCATTGGATTGAAATGAGGAGGAAAGCACAAGAGGAGAGCAAGGAAGGTTGTGTAGTTCATTAGTGACTTGCCATATTCCTATACTTTGGATGAACTTTCTATTTTCCTTAAATTATTTGTGTGGAAACCATAGAGTGAAGACAGGTATTTATAACAAGGCCTGAAACTTAATTAATGATTTGTCAAAATATTCAATGAAACTGCACGCTAAGTGGTTGGCTATTCAGGAAGAAACGAGTAGTGTAAGGAATGAAGCACAATAATAATAATTAATATAGGTTAAATATTTGGCTAAATTTTGAATAAATCGATCCTCCTTGTTTTCTTTTTACAAGATGAAGAAGTATATTTCCTCGTAGCATCAAAGGAACTGAGTTTAGGCACGCTGAAGAAAAAAAAAACTATAATCCATTCTCATCCCGATATTTTTTTATCATTTTACCACTTCTACCTAAATACATAATTGCTTATAAATAAAACTAGTTTCAATAACAAAAAATACCCTCAACCTTACTGTTTTATCAGCTAACTCATATGGGCTAATTAAGCGTTAATACATATCTTAGGCTACAATTGGAACTCTTGACTTTCTTCTTTAAAATTGAATGATCAAATATTTAATATGTTTCGTTCTCCCAAATATCAGTTAGTCATTGACAAGGTCCATTGAAAAAATAGACTACTGTTCCTGCCTATTATAAATGTTTCTTCTAATTTGTTTGAAATGTCTCTTCCGATTGAAAGTTTCTTCTTGTTTCAATCGGCAATTACCTTGAGATCTTAATAAAAAGTCAAAATCCATTTTTTAATTATACAGAATGATCACTGAAAAAATTGGAAAAAATAACAAGTTTCAAAATTCTAAAACAATTTACAGATTTCTTTTTGGGAACGGGGGTTGTCATAATTTCCTGTTGGGTTTGAAGTAACAACGCAGGAGTAGGCACTAAAAATCCCTCATCATAAAACTTAGATTACAAACATGAATGTTGAACTGATAATGTTTTGTTTCAAATTTGATTCCGCCGTATTTATGTTTACACGAGGATAATGAGCAAATTCACTTCCAAACTATGAGTATTCGTACGTATTTGCAATACTCTCTGGCCAAAAATTTTCTTTTGTAATGACGTTACTTTACTCCTAAGCCTCGAATATATGACAAACGTATCGACCTATCATATAATATATATATATATATATATATAATATAGATAAATATATATATATATATATAATATATATATTATATAATATATATATATTAGTATATATATATATATATATATACATATATATTGTGACGACGCGATAGGACGTTTTGAGTACTAGCCTTAATTTTTTGTGTTTCGGGACTTCCCATAACTTCATTTGACGTTTGTTGATTTGTGTGCGTGGTCTGTGTCGTTTTCCGGGAAGTTTTTATGTAAATGTTTGAAGAAAATGAAAATTTTGACTTAAAATGAGGCTATATTTAACCGCGCTCGATATTCTTGGTGAACGACCTCGGATCGGTATTTTACCGTTTTCGATAGGTTCGTATGATATTTTTGAACTTGTACGCATGTTTCGTTGGCATCCGGGGTGACCCGAACGCATTTCGGGGCGTTATGTGAGGAATTATGAAAATGAGTTTTAATGTTGAAATCTTGAGTTTTGATGATCGATACATGTTCTTTTTTGTTATTTTGATTATTTGAGGTAGCGAGCAAGTTTGTAGGATATTATTATACACGTGTGCATGTTCTATTTGGAGCCCGAGGGGCTCAGGTGAGTTTTGAGTGTGTTACAAATGGGTTTGCAACTGCTTGTGCTCAGCAGTTGCTGCTGTCGAGTTGTAGATCTCGCATTTGCGAGGTCAGGCTCGCATTGCGGTCAAATGATCGCATTTGCGAACATGGGTTGGGGGCTGGGTCTTCGCATTTGCGGAGACCGGATCGCTTTTGCAATATGCATAGTGATCACTTTTGCGACTCTTTCATCGCATTTGCGATGCGGTATGGTGTTGGCCAGCTTCGCATTTTCTAAGCTCAACTCTCATTTGCGATGGGAGGACGGTTCGCCTTTGCGAGATTTTTGTCGCATTTTGCGATGTTTGACTCCCTGATGCATTGATCACATTTGTGATCAGTGTCTCGCAGTTGTGAAGAAGTATTCACAAATGGGACATCTACAACTAGGTAAAGGAGGGAACAAATTGGACTTAGCTTACTTTACACTATTTCTCAACCTCAAAAACTCTATAGGCGATTTTTGAAGAAATTTTTCTTCCCGAATTCATTGATAAACAACTCTAATTCATTTTCTATCAATTTCCCGTTACTTGTCATAAAATTTTAACATCAAATCTATGAGTTTCATTGTAGAAATTAGGGGGGTTTTGGGTGGAGTTTAAGGATTTTATAAAATTGAGGTTTAGACCTTAAATTGAGGCTAGATTTCGAAACAAATCATGTAATCAGGCTCGGGGATGAATGGGTAATCGGGTTTTGGTCCGAATCTCAAATTTCTATCAAACGGGTCCGTGGTTGACTTTTGTTAACTTTTTAAAAAAGAATCAAAATTGAACCTTTCTCATTCATAGGTAGTTTTTAAAGCTTATTTTGAATTGTTTGATCGATAGTTGTCTATATTTGTTTAGTTTGGAGGCTTGTGAAAAAGGCAGAGTCGTGATTGATTATTTATGTGGTTACGGAGTGAGGTAAGTGTCGTGGTTAACTTTGACTTGAGAAAGTTAGGACTTGTTGTCACGACCCAAAATCGCAACCCGTCGTGATGGCGCCTAACACACTCGCTAGGCAAGCCGAACATAACAATAAAGAACCAAAATAGTAGGATTTACAGAAATAACATAAGTCTGAAACCTCAATATAACGAAATAGTGCTAATACATGATAAATCCCACAAAAACTGGTAAATAATAAGTAATGATCTCTAGTACGGAATACAAGTCTGAAATTATCAAGAATAATATTGTTTGAAATAAAGGCAATAGTACATCAAAATGAGACGCCAAGACTGCGGGCGAGAATGCAACTCAACCTCGTCTATCGATACTCAGCTCAACAAGCAACTCCGCTACTGATAACTTGTCCCAAGCCCTAGTATGAGTACAACCGACCCAATGTACTCAATAAGTATAATAACTAACTTCGACAAGGTAAAAGAAGCAAGAATTTTAAATTATACTTGCTATAACCTATACAGCTTCATAAACCCGACAAGTATAGAACAATAATGCGATCAAGTATGAGCAAAGAAGTAAGCATGCGAATATTTGAAAAATTACTCAAATTCTATGCTCAGTCAATGTTTCAGCACATAAAGATGATATGCAATTGAATCAGGTGATTAACAATGAAAATTGCAAGTAATGATGAAATAAAAAATCCAAACAAACATTAGCCAAATTTTTTCTCAAAACCTTTCCATCCGTACCAAACCACAGATCAGTTCTCCTCAATTTCCATTAAGAGAGAAACATAACAAAGGGTCTATTTTCTATTTTTATAACCTGTCCCATTTTGATTAAAAGCCTTTGGGGCTCATTTTGAAGGTAAAAATCAGGTGTTTAGAGAGAAGTGAGTGTCTTAGAGAGAGAGGGATAAGACGTAGCCATTCTAATCATCAATCCTTACCCTAATCTTGAATATTCAAGGGAATAAAATGTGGTCAGGGTTGAATCTATGTTTCAATCGTAAATTACCATGATCTCCTTTGTAAGGGTTTCCAGTGTGTTTTTAGTCCTTATTTACTCATGAGATTAAATTGTGCATTTCCTTTTTAGAGAAGTATTTCAAAAAGAAATGGAGTATTACTCGCTTATGACTTTTAACTTGTGTTGCGGTTACAAGTCATCTTGCTCCATACTTTGGAAAGACATCTATTGTGTTCAAAGTCTTTGTTACTAATGAACCTAAAGTTATGATTTCCAAAATATTCCATGTGTTGATATTTCTGACGATGATCCTTGAATGTAAAGAAATGAGAATGTGGAATATGAGATACGGCCATCGTGCCATGGAAGAAGAATCATATGTATGACCAATAGAGCCAATGAAATAATGATGTTGTGAGTGGTTGAAAGTACCAATGAAGTTATATATGGTGTGAATGGCTATAAGGTGAATGCATTTGTATTTCTGTTTCCTCTGTTTGCAAAAAGAATAATGCTTTTGGGAGTATCATTAGCGAGCCGAGGAAGGGTGAGTTGTAACGACCCACACCCGAAACTACACGTGCTAGTGTAGGAGTGGATTGTGATTATTCCCCTTAATTGGTATGAGATTGATCTGTTGAGATTATCCCCCTTAATTGACATGAGATTGATGATTAGCCTTGTATTGTAAGTGATGAAGTTGACCCACACGGCATATCCGGAAAGGCGGCCTAGTCGATCGGGTGGAGATCGGAGGCCATGTCGCACGCATGGTGGTTCCTACTCTTGTTAACACCTTTTTTCGCATCACCATGTCAATCCACATTGTTCATGAAGAGATGGCCTAGCCGACCGGGCGTGATCCGACTCTGTGCTAAAGACACGGTGGTATATCGATGCAAATGATCTCCCAACCAAAAATAGTAATATTTTCGTACTTTGAAAATTGTTATGTTATAACTTGGGATTTGGATATCATTGATTGTTGGTTGCTGCTTTCATGGTTTTCCCTTTCTTATATGTCACGCCCCAAAAACCGAAGAGCGCGACCGGCGCTCAACCGAGCAAACCCGACTGAGAAAGCCTATTAGGTTTCATTCTACCCAAACTAATTCATGAATAAAGAGGAGGTGAACTCCATTAATCATAATTTGTAATTATTTCATTAACAACTTCCATTTTATTTCCATTAGCAGTTTAAACCATAATGACCAAAATATTACAATTTTTATGGTTATGATGACGAAAAACATATTTGCCAAATACCAATACTTCTAATTTAATTTCCAATATCAAACACCACCCACAACCTGTCTACGGAGCCTCTAAATACAACTGAAGAGTAATATGGAAATGCCGGTAACAAGGCTCCGGCTATACCTCAAAATACAAAGTATATGATAAATAACGATACAGGACCCCGAAATGAAGTGGGGCTCACCAAGTCTGTTGAAAGGAAGATGCGTCACTAGCTGCGACCAACACTGCCTGCAATCGAACCACCTACATCCATTTAAAGATGTAGCGGCCCCGGCAAAAGGGACGTTAGTGCCAGCGAATAGCACTAGTATGTATAGTTAAAAGTCCTCTTTCAAAATAGAATGTCCATATAAGCAAAAATAACACATAGAAACAGCAAGTCTCAATCAATAATATCCAAATAACCAATTGAAACATAACGATTTTTAGAGTAAGAAAATAGTATTAGTATATATATATATATATATATATATATTAGGGTTGGGAGATCACTAGCACCGATATTTCTACCGCCTTTGTTAGCACGGAGTCCGATTACGCCCGATCGGCTAGGCCATCTCCCCACGGACGATGTGGTTTGACATTATGATGTGAAATAAAGTTGTTACAAGAGTAGTACCACCATGTGCGCAACATGGAGTCTGATCTCCACCCGATCAGCTAGGCCACCTTCCCACCTATGCCGTGTGGTTTGGCTTTTTCTTTTCCAATTCACCGGTATTAGTTTCATCCCACTTTGGGGGAATAATCAAAATTTCACCAATATTTCAATTTCATCCCGAATCACAATCCACCCCTATACCGGCACATGTAGTTTCAGGTGTGGGCCTTATGACCCACCCTTCCTCGGTCTTGCTAATGATACTCCCAAAAATATTTTTAGTTGATTTGCATACAACGTAATTTAGATATAAATATATTCATCTCAGAATCTTTCACATTTTATTGATCTTTATTAGTATTTTCACCCATCCACATTAATAATATTTCCTTGGCTCTTTGGTCCTTTCACAAGATTCATTACTCATGGCATGGTGGCTGCATTCTATATTCCATACATTCACTTCTTTTAATTTCAAGGATCATCACCAATTACCAATGTAGAAAGTATTCAAGAAATCATATACCTCAAGTTCATTAGCCATGAAACTTTAAACACAAAATGTTTCCTTCTCAAAGATTGGGGCATACCAACCAGCAATAGATACACACATCAAAGTCATAAACAAGCAATACACCAATTATTCTTGTATTATTCTTTTCAAATCACAACAATATACTGTTTCAAAACTGGAGTATGTAAGAACTCGAATCACAGTGAATACATTATAAGACAAGGCATTAGTTAAATATAACAACTTATGGGCATGAATTGAGTACCAAAAGCTTTTAGGCAATTCTGTTTTCGAAGTCATTTCAAAACAGTTGAGTCGAGGCTCATTTCATAATCTGTTCAATATTTTCTCATTTCATAGGCATCACTAAGCACAAATATAACTTAAGTCCTTGGCACGTTATCCACATTTTATTTTCCCAATTCGTTTAATGCAATTTC
>NW_017675630.1:54209-63079 GCF_001879085.1 Nicotiana attenuata
AGTGGTAATGCAGGACATAATTAACTTAATAAAAGTATGGGGGAAATTAAGAGAACTTAGAGAGTAATGTATAAAGGACCATTCTAATTTGTCAAAAGCTTTCTCCAAGTCCAATTTAAGGAGCATATTAATATTAGAACCTTTCATTTTTTGAGATTTTGTAATTAGTTCTTGCACTATAATTGCATTATCCGCTGCTCGCCTATTTTTCTGAAAGCTAGATTGAGTAGGGTCAATTAAAAATTGCAGGAAAGGCTTGAGTTGATTAACAATGATTTTGGTAATTACCTTATAGATCGTGTTACATAAACTAATAGGTCGATATTGAGAGATAGTAGCAGCATGTTTATTTTTTGGTATTAGACAAATGTAAGTATTATTGATGGAGGGCTCAAATTGATGTTCATTGAAAGCCCTGTGGCTAAAAGCCTTTACTGAATTACCCACTATATGCCAATATTTTTGATAGAAAAAGGAGTGAAGTCCGTCCGGTCCTGGTGCCTTTAAAGTCTTAAAAGATTTAATAGCCTGGCTGATTTCCCAATCTTGCAAGGGTGTTGTTAGGCAAGATTGGTCTGTTAAAGATAAAACATTTGAAGGTTCTATTTTAGGATTTGTAGGACAACTAAGCTGCTGAGTTGTAAATAATTTTTGGTAATATTGAAGAATATTATCACGGATACAAGTGGGATCAGTGGTCCAATTTCCACCTTGATCCTGAAGTGCAGTTATATGATTTTGTCTTCTACGATTCAAAGTACTTAAGTGGAAAAATTTTGTGTTTGCATCTCCATTATTTAACCAGTCCACTCGTGACTTAAGCTTCCAAAAGTCTTCTTCCAACTTTAATAAATTGTTAAATTCAAGAGTAAGTGTATATTCTAAGTTATGAAGGAATTGACTGGTAGCATAATGTTGGGAGGATTGATTCCCGTTTATTCGGGCAAGTAATTTTTTCTTGCGTTTAAAAATATTTCCAAAAGTGGTGTTGTTCCAATCGTGCACTATATTGGTAAACTTAGTAATAGCAGGTAACAAATGCAGTTGTTCTGCCCATACTTGGTTAATTAAAAAAGGAAAGGTAGGGTGAGAATCCCAAACAGTTTCAAATCTAAAAACCTTTTTCCTAGGTAGAGATACATGTTATAGTTCTAATTTCAGTGGCCGATGATCCGAATGGGTACGAGGAAGATTTGTTACTAGGGCATTTGGGTATTGTCTAATCCACTCATCGTTGGCTAAAATACGGTCTATACGTTCTAGTATATTAGCAAAATCATGTCTACCATTTATCCATGTATACTTACTGCCCTTATAACCTAAGTCAGTCAAATGACAGTAATTTATACAATCCAAAAATTTATTTGCTCTCGAATTATTAATAGGCAACCCACCAAACTTATCCCCCGCCTCTAGTATTTTATTGAAATCTCCCCCAATGACCCAAGGCCCCTGATACTGATCATGTATGCACATTAAATTGTGCCATAACTTTTGTCTACTTATTAAACTAGTACTTGCATAAATTGCAGAAAGCATAAATGTAAAAGGGTGAGGCAGTACCTGAACTTTACAGTGGATTTCTTGGCCAGTGAGTCAGCATGCTCCACATGCAGCACGTCTGCCAACCATAGTATAGCAATTTCCCCCGATTGGCCAATAGCTGGAACCTCTATTAATCCTGTAAAGTTAAAATCATCCTTGATAGCTTGATTACTGTGACTGTGTGTTTCCAGAAGCACTGCGAGTGAAGGCGTGTTGTAGTCTAAGAGAGACCTAAAATTTCTCCTAAACTCATCTGAATGGACACCCCTTCAATTCCAAATGATCAAATTCATATGATTATCAAAAGATTCAAGTGACTGGCTATCCCTGTGACTCGTCTGATCACTGGTCTCCCCTGGGCGAAGAATGAAAGTGGGCATCAACAGCATCGCATACTTCCCCACTGCTGGATTGGTTGTGGGTCTCAGACGGAAGGAGGTGGAGAGAAGATTTGGAGGGCACCTTATGTAAATCTTTCTTTCGTACTCCTCCTTCTGGACAAAGACTTTTATGCCATTTAGTAGTGCATGGATTGGCCTTGTTTCTCTGCTGTAGACGATGGCTGCATCTAGTTCCTCTTGAAGGTTTTGGTCGTGTTCTGCTTGATTGGGACTGCGTGGGGGGAGTTGTTGGGTGATGATACTGGGGTTGGAGGTACTGGAGGATCCCAATATGGTTGTATCCATGGAGTGGTGTGGTGTGGTTGTGGGTAATAGGGCATTTGGAGAATATGGGGGTGGAGATAGGAGGGGTCCCAGTGTGGAGTGGGAAGGGGAGGCTGTTGGTATGGCCCCAAGTGAGGTGCCTGGGTTATCGACCAGTGGTACCTGCCATAGATCTCCATTCCCAGCTGCATACCTTCCATGACTATCTGAGCAAGGTCCCTTGGGTGATTTACAAGAATTGTTACTTCCTCGCGATTGACTTCCATCGTGAATGTGAGAGCATGATTCTGAAGGCCAGTCTCGAGCCAAGATGTGAGCCGTGTGGGTGCATGTGGAGTTTGTACAGTGTAGACAATGGTGTTTGGTTCCATTATCAAATGTGGGGGTGGACGTGAGTGGGGTGTGTTGTTGTGTAGCAGGCGGTGGTTGGACTGGTTGCTGTTGGCTTGGTGTCTTCGTAGATAGTTGAGATTTGGAGAGAACATTTTGTAAAAGTTTGGACTTAGTGGAAGAGTGGACGATAGGATTTGATGGCATTTGATTAATAGTCTCCAGACATGAAATCTCATTAGGGTGTGGTGCTCCAATGGAGGACAAGGGCGGTGTGAGTGATTGATGTGCAAGTAGTGTTTTGGTGGCTTCAGCAGAGTTAGGCAAATTATCATTGCCTATATGCATGGGAATTATAACATTAGGTTTAGGGCAAGGGGATGAGGGTAATGCAGATGTGGAATGGTTTGGTAGGTTTGAGTCTAGGGTTTGCATGTGTGGTGAGATAGGGTGAGGAGGTGACTGTGTGTGCATAGTTGCTAAGTGGACGTGTCCCGTTGCATGGCTTATTATAGGTCTTGAAGAAAGACCAAATGCTGATTTGACCGAAGAAGTAGGTACTTGAGTAGTATTGGAAGGGGTGAAGTTTGGATTTTTTGCTTGTGGAAGTGGTGGATCAGATTTGTCCAAATCTTGTTTACTTAATGAAGCAAAATGATTATTAGCTAAAGAAGGGTTTATAGTTGGTTTATTGCTATTCAGCAGGTTAGGGGTAGGATTTTCATTATGCAAATTTAAGTGGGTAAAGGAAGTAATAGGAGGGTTAGGAAATAACATACCCGTATAGTTCTTGGGAGTAGCAGTGTTGTAATGATTTGTTTTCTTCTTCGAAAATTGTACTGTTTTCCATTCTTCTTTGGAAGTATTGGTGTAGGGTGGAGGAGAAGTGGAGGTGGTAGCAGAAGAAGGTAATGGTTGTTCATCCATTAGTCTGTAGGTGCAGGTCCTTTGATTGTGCCCCATCCGACCACATTTGACACATAACAAATTTAATCCTTCATATAATATGGTCTGTTTATGATTTCCAATATAAACATGGGTTTTTAGAGGTTGATCAACCGGAATTTCCACACATAATCGAGCATACCTACCCCTTGTTGTGTAAGAAGTACAATTATCCACAGTGAGTAATTATCCAATTTTATTTCCCACTTTCCATAGAATATGCAAGTCGTAAAATTCGGTAGGTAATTCCGGTAATCGTAACCATATAGCAGAATAGTTGATACTTATCTCCGAGGCCATAAACTTCGGTTCCTATTGTCGTACTGAAAGAAAGTGATTTAAAATAAACCAAGGTCCATTATGTAATGCGCGATTTTTGTTTTCTTCCTTTTGAAATTTTAGGACGAAGAAATCCGAACCCAAGTCAATTAGAGGTAGATTCTATGTAGGTTGCCATAAGGTATAGATATTTTGACGAAGAAGTTGATGTTCTACCTTACGACCATAGACCTTAACAATTACTGCATTTTGCCAAGGTTTATAAATTCGATTTTTTTCTTCCACTGATAGAGGGATGAAATTTGATTCATCAACTGGTGCCTCTAATTCATCATCAAGCATCATGGAAAAGTTTTGGCAGGATTCAGTCATAGATAATGAATTATCATTATTGGTCATCAAGGTATGTAAATAGGATTTTTGACTAGGAGCAGTGGAGGGAGTGGGGTTAGGTGTGTCTAGGATCATGTTATGTGGAGAGATGGAGTTGGAATTGTCGGTTGGATCAAGTTGTAGGTGATTGTCAGGTGGTTTTGGAAGTTTGAGATATGAAGAATCAGGGAGGTGGATAGAGGAGTTGATAGTATTTGCAGTTCTCATCTTTTACCCAAACTAATTCATGAGTAAAGAGGAGGTGAACTCCATTAATCATACTTTGTAATTATTTCATTAACAACTTCCATTTTATTTCCATTAGTAGTTTCAACCATATTGACCAAAATATTACAATTTTTATGGTTATATGACGAAAAACATATTTGCCAAATAGTAATACTTCTAATTTAATTTTCAATATCAAACACCACCCACAACCTGTCTACGGAACCTCTAAATACAACTGAAGAGTAATATGGAAATGCCGGCAACAAGGCCCCGGCTATACCTAAAAATACAAAGTATATGATAAACAACGGTACAGGACCCCGACATGAAGTGGGGCTCACCAAGTCAGCTGAAAGGAAGATGCGTCACTAGCTGCGACCAACACTGCCTGCTATGGAACAACCTACATCCATTTAAAGATGTAGCGCCCCGGCAAAAGGGACGTTAGTGCCATCGAATAGCACTAGTATGTATAGCTAAAAGTCCTCTTTCAAAACAGAATGTCCATATAAGCAAAAACAACGCATAGAAACAGCAAGTCACAATCAACAATATCCGAATAACCAATTGAAACATAACGATTTCCAGAGTAAGAAAATAGTGTGTATATATATATATATATATATATATTTGGTTGGGAGATCACTAGCACCGATATTCCACCGCCTTTGTTAGCACGGAGTCCGATCACGCCCGATCGGCCAGGCCATCTCCCTACGGACGATGTGGTTGACATTATGATGCGAAAGAAAGTTGTTACAAGAGTAGTACCACCATGTGCGCAACATGGCGTCTGATCTCCACCCGATCAGCTAGGCCGCCTTTCCACATTTGCCGTGTGGGTTGGCTTTTTCTTTTCCAATTCACAGGTATTAGTTTCATCCCACTTTGGGGGAATAATCACAATTTCACCAATATTTCAATTTTATCCCAAATCACAATCCACCCCTACACCGGCACGTGTATTTTCAGGTATGGGCCTTATGACCCACCCTTCCTCGGTCTGTCTAATGATACTCCCAATAATATTTTTAGTTGATTTGCACACAACGTAATATAGATATAAATATATTCATCTCAGAATCTTTCACATTGTATAGATCTTGATTAGTATTTTCACCCATCCACATTAATAATATTTCCTTGGCTCTTTGGCCCTTTCACAAGATTCATTACTCATGGCACGGTGGCCGCATTCTATATTCCATACATTAACTTCTTTTAATTTCAAGGATCACTACCAATTACCAATGTACAAAGTATTCCAGAAATCATATACCTCGAGTTCATTAGCCATGGAACTTTAAACACAAAAGGTTTCCTTCTCAAAGATTGGGGCATACCAACCAGCAATAGATACACACATCAAAGTCATAAACAAGCAATACACCAATTATTCGTGTATTACTCTTTCCTAATCACAACAATATACAGTTTCAAAACTGGAGCATGTAAGAACTCGAATCACATTGAATACATTATAAGACAAGGCATTAGTTAAAAACAACAACTTATGGGCATGAATTGAGTACTAAAAGCTTTTAGGCAATTCTGTTTTCGAAGTCATTTTAAAACAGTTGAGTCGAGGCTTATTTCATAATCTGTTCCACATTTTCTCATTTCATAGGCATCACTAGGCATAAATATAACTTAAGTCCTTGGCACGTTATCCACATTCTATTTTGCCCAATCCGTTTAATGCAATTTCAATCATCTTTATAGATTATCAACAACTAGACACACTCAATTAATGCATTTGGTACCATAAGAGCAATTAAGCATATCGAGTTTTTCTCACCCAATTTGGTATACTAGTTTTTATTTAACACACAACTCAAGCCGTACGATTTTAATAAGCAAACCATACTTTGAACATCTATCTTTCGATATAAGGCTCATTCGGAATAATCAAGTTTATGAGTTTATAGGGGATAACCCGGAATATAGAAATTAGGAAATTTGAGCCAACCATACTTGAACATACGAAAACATTTATGGAATTCGATTCTAAGAGAGAAAGTTTAGCCAACATACCTTGTTGAGCTTTCCTTAAGTTACAACAATGCCCCAATATTTCTAGCGATAATAATCTATCAGAAGATAGCAAAAAATGATTAATAATTAGAAAGACCCCCATGGTGCAACTCTCTTAGGGATTTCATCGAACACCTAACATGTGAAATAGACTTCAAGGTCCTATACTTGAAACCCCTTCTCTCCTCAACTAATTTCAACAAGAAACTACCCAAAAATAGTTGAAAATTCCACATACTACAACCTAGTGTACATGCATGGCTTATTTCTAACCCTACCATACATTTGAATTCTTAACCTCTTGCATTAAAGCTCTAGGAGTAGGACTTACCCGGATGGATGATAATCTAACCCTACCATACATTTGAATTCTTAACTTCTTGAAGATTTGAACAACATTAGGTGATTATGAAGCTAGGCCCCTCCTTTCTCTCTCTATATGCTCTCATCTCTCTCTAAATTCAGTAGAAAATGACCCTAAATGAAGCCCCTCAACCTATTTATTAAAATGGGGCCGAGTTATAAAAATAGAAAAAATAAACCTCCGAAATCGGGTCTGCGATCGCAGAATGGACCGCAAAACAAGAACGTGGGCCGCAGAATGCATCGCGAAATAGGTGCCCAAAACTAGGCAACACTGGCCCAATCTGCAACAGATCTGCGATCGCAGAGTCAAAAATGCGACATATTTGCGATCGCAGATTCGACACAGGATCGCATTTTTCCAGCCTTTGGTAATTTTTTCATAACTTTGTGTAGGAATGTCCAAATGATGAACGATTTGAAACATTGGAAACTAGACTCGAAAACCTTTCTTATGATTGGTTGTTCATCACATAAAACCTTATGTATATATAGATATGCTCGTTCAAAGTAGGGACTTGTGCAAACTCATTTGGAATTTTAGCCTATTATGAAATTTTCCAATTTGACTTAGACTTACGCCTCTCCTTGGACCCCAAACTACTTACCACAAGACTTATACACTTGTTTACCAAATCCAATTGATGCCCATCATGTTAATAGCACATAAAATATTATAATTAGCCTACATGGCACCTCGAAATCCTAAATTACTTAGCGAAATTTTCCGGGGCCTTACATCACGTGACTACATACAGAGATCATCTTTCAAAAATTTAGCTTCTCGTAATCCATCTATATTACCACCCTTCCTAGTGGTTACAATGTACAGGTTACTTCCATAAGGCTCTCTCACTTTATTTTCATTTGTCTTGCATCATGTGTTGTTTACCCGTAATCTTCAATGCGATATTATCTCAATGTCTTGACTATTTATCCAACTATATGATCTGATTTAATTAACCTCACTTTTAGGTACTCTACAAGCGCCCTGAGAGTGGGCAAATTTCCCCTTTTCTATAGACTTCTAATGTCTTCAACTTTGTTTAAGCTTGTGGATTCCAAGCGGTGCTCTTAGTTGTGCTGCCTTACTATCTATTTTCAGCTGGTAACTCTCCTCGTGAATCTAATTTTATGCCTTATGGCGTCAAGGGTCGGGGTATGTCCCTTTTGTTAAAACAAAAAGATATTGCTCGCACTCCTTATGAGATGTTTTCCTAAACAATAATCTACCTGCTCTACTTGTCCATGTGACTAGATAACCTAGGTTACTTTTCCCAGATAGATGCATTAAGACGTCTCATTCTTTCAAACTTATCCATGTGGGCATTTTGAGGCCTTGTTTTATACCAACTCGTAATGGTTTGAAGTACTTTCTTGCCATTGTTGATGATTTTCTAGGACTACGAGGGCTTGTCTCATGGGTTTCAAAAGTAATGATTTTCCTTAAAGTTCAAGCTTAAGTTGCCATGATTTCAAACCAAAGTGTGTCCCCTTTTCAAAAGTCATAAATGGGTCGGATTGGATGGGTTACGTGGTCTTCTGCTCACTCGACTTCTAGGATCATTGGCAACGTCAGTATCATGTGCAGGAAATTTTGCTACCTCTAGCATTCCACCGCCTTAGGAAGGGTTAGATTGTTCGAATTATGATAATCTCATAAGTAGATGTCTTCTTTTCCATCCTCATGCGCTTGTGGCATAGAGTCCTTGTGTCGCTTATTGTTAGGAGTGAACTCAAATTCCACATATTTTATTTGCGGCCTCAATCACACCCATGTTGCAAGAGTCTTACCATTTGAGCTCAACTACTTAGCTTACGCTCAGGGACACAACTGGTGTATCCTACTTGGTCACTTCTTTAAAAATCTTAAGTTCACATACATGGTATCCACCTTATCTAAGAATATTAGTTACCACTATGCTTCATTTATCTGATAATTGATGTAGTCACCTGGATTAAACCATGTCAGCATCATTAATAGAAATCCTTGTGTCTCTTAGTATGTAACCGCATGAAATACTCTGCTCGGCGCATAAATGGATTCCTGAATAATTTCAGCCCAATCTTGAACTCCGTTGCTCCTTACTGTATTGGATCTATTTG
>NW_017675631.1:0-3910 GCF_001879085.1 Nicotiana attenuata
TTAGAGTTTATTTCCAGAACAACGTCTAGACCTGTATAATTCATTGGCAGTGTTCATTGGACATGGATCTAAACGTAACTCTAATTCAATATCTATACTAACATGATATCAGATTTCAAATGAAACTAAGCTATACTAAAACTATACTAGATAGAGTACTCATACTATGCTGAAAAGTAGTCCAAACAGTCCAGTTACAAATCAGTCCAAAAGTCCTATTAATACACATAAGGCATTGTCCAAATAACTCAATTATGCTAAACATCTAGGCTAAACAAAACAATATGAAATTCATGCAAAAACAGGTAATGATTCATCATTCATCATCAAATTTGTTCATACATATTGATCCAGTCTTCACATATCACTTGAGGCTAAAAATGTACCTGGAAATTAGAACAAAGTGAGAAGGTCGACAATCAGCCAAGCAGTAGCAGCAGAATAAACAGCAGTCAACAACAAATTGAGATCAATTTCTAGCCCAGGAAGTAGTATAAAAACAGCCAGGAGATAGTTTTGAATGAACAGCAACAGTAAACACCCAAAAATAAAGCTTGAACGACCCAATTTGAACTTGATATAACCCCCAGGACCTCTGAAACCGTTACCACTGAAATTTCAGACCTTTTAATGCTCGGAAATCTAGGATCTAAGCTCTAAATGCTCAAAAAACCTTCAGATTCTGTAGAATTTTGTTGATTTTTAGTATTACATCTCAACTTTCAAATTTTTAAGATTTTGTTTTTTTGGATTTGAATTTGGAATTTCAGATCTCTGGATCTAAGAACTTTTGAATTTTTTTTGAATTTTCAGACTTCTAGCTCTTTAAAACCTTTTTTTTTTAATTTTTCAGATCTCTCCAAACTTCTAAAAAGTTTTTAGATTTCTAAAACTTAAACTCTAAAACTTTTCAGATTTCTAAAACTTACAAACTTCCATTGTAAGGCAGGGGTACTGCACTTTTATAGACCAAAACTAGGGCAACCTTCAGATTTTCATTTACACCCTAGGTCCCTCTTTTAATTTCAGTTTTTAACTATTTAGTCCCTCAAATCATGCCTTGTTGGCCAAGTAACACTACCAAGTTCCTGAAATTCTAACTAGAACCCCCTTCTAGAAGATTCTAGGGGGTTCCAGTTCAGTTACTGCAGGATTCCCTTTATTGAATTACCTATGCTACCCTTGAATTAGTCCTAAAATTACTAAACTATGGTAACTAACCCCCAGCCTTGTTAACTTTGGTCAAAACTGACCATGGTTAAACAAAACAAATGCTAGAGTATTCAGCTATATCCAAACAATTCCTAAAATTGAATTAATCAATCTAACTAATTCTAATTAGAGCTGGAAATTAATTCTAATCAATACTATAGCCCAAGACTATTTTTGTCACTGAACAATAAATGAACAATTCGACAATTCAAACATGAAAATGCACTGAACAAAACCAAATAATAAAAAATATAAAAAGACATGAAACTATACTGTAAAAATAGAAGATGAACAAAATCAAATAAAATGTAAAGAAAATAACAGCAAACATGGAATTATATGATTAAAATCAAACAGACAATCAAACAAAAATTAACACTGTAATCAGAACCCTAAAAAAAACCTAACTCAAACACCAAAAATAAAAACAACATAGAAACATACTGAGCAAAAATAGAATAAAGAGAATAAAAATAAAATTATGAAAGAAAGAAAAACAGAAAAGAGGACAAAATGAAGTACCTATTTTGAATTTGGGCTCTGGCCGACTAATCTTGGAATTACTTGGACTATAATCGTCCTTAATCATATGTTTCTGGGCCCAATTTCGATCTAAAATTCGAGGCGCTTAGGGAAGATTCGAAGGCTATGGATTGTGGATTTGGGATGAGGGGTGTAAGGAGGTCATATGGTGTTAATTTGGTAAGGTTTGGAGGTGGCGCCGCCGGACACGGCGGAGCCGGCGGCCACTGTTTCGAATATTCGACAAGTTCAAGGGGGATTTGAAGAAAACGGAGGGTGGATATGGAATGGGGAGGTGAAGGGGAAGATATGGTGTAATTTTGGGGGTCATCGGAGAATCGCCGCCGGCGGAGGCGATTTCCGGCCGGCGGCGGAGGGCGGAGGGCGGAGGGCGGTGGTGTATAATAGGGGTGTTAGAGACGGTGATTTGGGGGGGGTAGGGGGGCTGTTCAGACACTTTTATACCCTAAATCTAGTTAGTTCCGGACCGTTGGATTGATGAGATCCCACGGTCGTGATTAGAGGGTACTGAAACGGTGTCGTTTTGGGCATAAAACAGGCTGGACCGGGTGGGTATCACTTGGGCTTGGACTAGTGCGGGCTGGGTTATTTTAGTTGGGCTGGCCAAATTAATTTGAATACTGACCCAAAAACTGGCTGGCCTGTTTTCTCTTCTTTTTATTTTCTTCTCAATTAATTCTCTTTTTTTTGGTTTAGTTTCATTTCATTTTCATTTCATTTTTAGATTTTGTTAATTACAAAATTCAAATGAAAAGACCTGATTTAACTCTAATTTTCTAAAATTAACTAAATCCTAATTTAAAAGAAAACTAAGGAAAAATCAAACCTAAAAATATAAAAATGGGATCCTAAATGCAAATGTGCTATTTTTTGTATTTTTTTATGAATTATATCAATTAAATTGCACACAAAAATGCAAACAAACACAAAATCATGCAATTAAATTCTAAAAATCAAATAATAAAAGGAAAAATCTTAATTTTATGAATTCTATAGGAATAATTCAAGCGAGGCAAAAATCACGCGCTCACAACTGCCCCTCTTTGCTCGGAGACACGAAGGGTTTTCGGGCAAAGATAAATGAGCAATTACGAGAGATTTTTGCCTGCTTGGCACTCTATGAGAAGCATTTTTGAAAAACGTCTAACCGAACCCTGCTTCAGAGGTTGCCTACATATCCTTGGCTATAAAGGAATCAGGTCAGTGTAGTTCTGGAAATTTTGGTAGCTGGGACTACTAGGAGCTGTGATTTCACTGCTGTTGCTGCTGCTACTGCTTGCTGACCTCCTTATTACACCAAAAGGAAAATCAAAGCTAAGCTAGCTATGCCTATCAACTATGAGTTACAAGATTCCTATCTATATATCTCTTGAAGCTTGATCTTGAGTCTTAGCTAATTTTGCCGTGGACTCCGATCTGAATCTTAATGCTCGCAAGCTGTAGGTGTTGTTTCTTTCTTCAGCATTGTGTCAAAGCGAGACAGGCGGAGCTTGTGACTTTAATAAAGTTTTGAGCAGTCCGCATCTCTGTTCACTTCGGCATTTTGAATTCACTTCTTTTTGTTCTTTTCTTCCTTCCTTTATTCGCGATGAAGACTCATTCTTTCAGCTACCTCGGATCCTATGCCTCGAGGTCAAACCTGCTCAGACACCAAAACAAACAAACGAACGAAATTTTTCTACCCCAGTTTTGACTAGGAAAATTTCGTGAGTTATTTGTGACACATATCTAAGCAACTAAATCAGGATTGTGTATCCTTGGGAATGAATCCTTAAACTAGGGGGAGTTACCAGGTTATGCTGGAGAATGACTGGGTTATGCCAGAAAAGAAAAAGGTCCTCGGGTTATGTCGGGGAGGTCCACGGGTTATGCCGGGATAAAAGAAAAGGGCTCCTTGGGTTATGCCAGGGAGGTCCGCGGGTTATGTCGGGATAAAAGAAAAAGGTCCTTGGGTTATGTCAGGGAGGTCCACGGGTTATGCCGGGATAAAAGAAAAAGGTCCTTGGGTTATGCCAGGGAGGTCTGCGGGTTATGCCGGGATAAAAGAAAAAGGTCCTTGGGTATGCCAGAGAGGTCCACGGGTTATGCCGGGATAAAAGAAAAAGGTCCTTGGGTTATGCCCGGGAGCGAAAGGAAAAGGTCCTCGGGTTATGCC
>NW_017675631.1:4957-13563 GCF_001879085.1 Nicotiana attenuata
AAAAGGCAAGAAGATGAATTTAAAGAGAAGCGTCCCTTTCGGGGAGAAAAGAAGGACTTATCTGGGGTGCATGCAGGCTTCAAATAGACACGACATGCTTCTTGGAATGGATGTCCGAAACGCGCAACCTTTCCAAACTTCTCATAAACTCATTGACCCGTGTTTCAGATCCAGGGAATCTTGCTAGGACTCTTTCAATTGTGGGAGATGTCTTCTGTTCGGCCGATGGCGCCCTTTGCGGGTTTTCGCCAATCGACCTCTCTCATTTCTCTTCTCACTGTCGCCCGATAGTGCTCTTTACGAGTTTTCACTAAGCGGACTCTCTCATTTTCAATTTCTCTACTCACTGTCACCTTATGGTGCCCGTAGGTTTTCACCAATAAGAATCTCTCATTTTATTTCTCTCAACTTGGATTGCATCAGATTCCAACAGGGGTGTTTTCCATTTCCCACGCCTTTGCCAATTGATCGGAAGGACTTGGACCAGGTTTTTGGGTAAAAAGAATTTTGGACGGAATTACAACGTTGGAACCATTTTGGTAGGCTCATGGCCGAGCCATTATATCATCTGCCCCAGTTTCATTTTTTGGGGGAATATGGGATTTTTGTTTTGGTGTGACTGAACCCCAGAGAGAGACTGCCTACGTATCCTTTCGGAATCAAGTCAGACGTAGTTAAAGGAAATATTTGTTTTTGGTTGTTTTTGTTTTTGTTTTGTTTTCTTCTTTTTTTTCATTTTTCATTTTCTTTTTTTTTCTTTCTTTTTTTTTCTTTTTGTTTTTGTTTTTTTTCTTTTTTTCTCTTTTTTTTTCGATAGTACTTTCAGGTTCCAAAGAGGGTAACCAAGGAAGGGTAACCGGCTCAAATGAGTTTGCAAAGGGTTGATAGTGTTTGGGTAGCGAGAAGGAAAGCCTTCGTCATCTCAATGGCACAAAAGTTATCACCGCAGCAAACCTAGACATAGTACCTTTTTACTGCGTCCGCATTCACAGCGGCTTCGGGATCGTTTCCTTCAATGTCTCCCGGATACAATGCTCCTCTCGACAATATCTTTCTGATGATGTATGGACCTTTCCAATTAGGAGCAAATTTTCCTTTTGCTTCCTGATGATGTGGAAGAATGCGCCTTAACACAAATTGTGCCACTTCAAAAATCCTGGGTCGTACTTTCTTGTTATAAGCGCGGGCCATTCTTTGTTGGTACAACTGCCTGTGACAGACCGCGGCCATCCGTTTTTCATCAATTAAAGACAACTGTTCCAGACGAGTCTTGACCCATTCACTATCCTCAATTTCTGCTTCAACGAGGATCCGAAGAGAAGGGATTTCTACCTCTGCGGGTATAACAGCCTCGGTTCCATTGACCAAAAGGTATGGGGTAGCTCCTACCGATGAGCGCACTGTGGTGCGATATCCCAGTAATGCAAAAGGCAACTTTTCATGCCATTGTCTGGAGCTCTGAATCATCTTTCTCAAAATTTTTTTGATGTTCTTGTTTGCTGCTTCAACAGCACCATTGGCTTTAGGTTTATTCCCAAATTGTTCCAATTCTCGATTTATTTCCCTAAAAACCTCTTCTTCATCATATTCTGGTTCTTGGTTCATTATTTCACAATTAGACAGCATGTTCGGATCTGGGCATGAAGTCCGCAAGCATGTCATGTTATTTAAGGCCGCATTATTAGAACTGAAAGAAGAAGCAAAAATCAGAAAGAATAAAGAAAGATAAACGATGAAATATTGATTTCATTTCTTGGAATTTGAAGATAACAGGGTTTACATTTTGGAAATTAAAAGACAGGAAACTAAAGAAAACATCCGAGTTACACCCTGGAATAACTCGCGATGCAGAAAAAGTGGCAGGACAGGTCTACCGGGACTCCCGCCTGATCGGAAATGGCGTAGCCTTCCAATTTTGAAGCTTGGCGCTTGGTCCCATGTATAACACCTCAGCGGTGCTAGTGCCCTCTCCCGGCTGAACCATGTGGGTTTCGTAGAGTATCTTCCTCATTGCCCCACATATTTCCTCAATCTCTTCGGCCGTAAAGGCCTCATCATCTTCCTCCTCATTGTACTTCGGCTTGACAAAGGTTTCATACAAATGTGGCAGTGGCTGTGGCAAGACCCATCCCTCCTTCTTTCTCTCATCCGCCCACTCTACATCATCTGGGGTGGGGTGAAAATCTATCCCGAAGAACTTTTCAGTTGTTGGCATGGTCACTGGTTCAGATATTCCTTGCAGAGCTTTTCCAAGTCCCTTCCCTGGCTTGAAACCAAGTCTGATCATTTCTTTGGCCACCATAATCGAGGCATTGGATAGGAAGGGTTGGGGACACGGGTTTCTTTCTTCATGCTGGTCTGCCATCACAACTTCGAATGCTTGGTAAACTATGTGTTCATGTTCACTGCCTTCCCTCGCTTCTAGGCATGTGACAGATGGGTCCCGATAGATTGACTGTTCATCCTCTCCGTGAACCACGATCTCCTGATCCTCGTGTTTAAATTTTACCATTTGATGGAGGGTAGAGGGTACAACTCCTGCAGCATGGATCCAAGGCCTTCCCAGAATAAAATTGTAGGATGTGTCCATGTCTAGCACTTGGAAAGTCACCTCGAAGTCCACCGGGCCAATGGTGAAGATTAGGTCTATTTCTCCAATGGTGTCTCTTTTGATACCGTCAAAGGCTCTCACACAGACATTGTTGGGACAGATCCTTCCAGTCCCGATTTCCATACGCTGTAGCGTGGAGAGTGGGCAAGTGTCCACCCCAGAACCTCCGTCTACCATGACCCTCTTCACATAGTATCCCTCACATTTGACGGTTAAGTGCAAGGCTTTGTTATGAGCGGCTCCTTCTGGAGGCAAGTCGTTTTTGCTGAATGAAATCTGATTGACGGCGAAAAATCTTTCTTCCATTCTTTCCAACTGTTCCACCAAAGTTTCAGCAGGCATGTATGCTTCATTCAGGGTCTTCATTAAAACCTTTTGGTGCTCAGGGGATTTCATCAGCAATGACAGCAAGGATTCTTATTCAGGGTGCTTTCGCAATTGATCAACCACCTCATAGTCGGCCATCTTCATTTTCTGAAAGAAAGCTTCCGCTTCCCCGGCACTTACAGGTTTCTTTGATGGGAAACGCCTTCTGGTGGCGTTGTTCACTTCTTCTATGTTGGAGTATTTCTCAACGGGGTGATTTTCTGGAAGTTCCCCCAAGATTTCTTTACCCTTATACGTAACCACTATTTTATGGTAATTCCAAGGCACCGCGGCAGGATTGGTCATAGGCTTCTGTGGTGCGCGTCCAATAACCACGGGCTCATCCAACCTTGATGGTTTCATTGTCCCCGCACCACATAGGCTCCCTTGGGTACGTACATCTACGCTTGTTTTTTTAGTTCAAATCTCTTTGGAGGACTTAAAATCAACTGTTTTTCTTTGCGGCCTCGTGGAACATAAAGAACATCGTCTTTGGGGAGGCATTGCCCCCGGAACTGTTTCAACTTTCTTTTCTGGTTCTGACTTGGTGACGTTGTTCTTCTTTTCCCCTTTATCTTGCTTCGGGGCGATTTTTGGCTTTCTCTCTGCATCGGCAATGGCAATTATAGCTTTTAGTGCCGGATCAAATTCCCTATCTTCACAGATCATTCCAATTACTGGCCCATTGTTGTGGGCTGGCAGTGGGTTATTCGTCACGTTGGGGACATCCTCATCCCTTAGCACTATCTTTCCTTGTTCTATCAAGTCTTCCACGGCTCTTTTCAAAGTCCAACAGTTTTCTGTATCATGCCCCTCAGCTCCTGAGTGATAAGCGCATCGGACACCCCGCTGATAGGAAGGTGATTCTGGATTTTGCCTGTTTGGAGGTATGGGCTGCAGCAGACCCATTTGAACAAGCTTCGGAAACAGACTGGAGTAGGGTTCACCGATTGGTGTAAAATTTGGCCTCCTGGGTGGTTCACGAGGACGGAAGTTATTTTGTGGAGGACGGGGGTTATAGTGGTTTTGGTGAGGAGGTTGGTTTCTTTGAAATGGAGCTTGGTTTCTAGTGGCTTGTTGCTGCGGTCGTGCAAAAGGTTGAGCATTCATGACCGCGTACGGTTGAGGAGCATAGGCCATGTCCTGGTGAGGGTAATAATGTTGAGGGGTTCTTTCAGGGAACATGGGTCTAGGAGCACGGTGTCTTCTTGCACCCGATGCCGCCATGGATGTTTCTTATTTCTTCTTTCCTTTTGCTACTCCTCCAGACCCGCCTTGAATGGCTTGGGAGGTTGCTCTATGGCTGACTGGCTCAGAATTCTACCTGTTTTCAATGCATTCTCCACCATTTCACCAATTTTAATAGCTTCTGCGAATGTTTACCCATAGCTGACATCATATTTTGGAAATAATCAGCTTCCTGAGCTTGAAGAAACACCGTGACCATTTTAACCTCGTCCATCGGAGGTTTTACCCTTGACGCCTGTTCACGCCATTTGATTGCATACTCCCTAAAGCTCTCCGAAGACTTCTTTTTCAGATTTGCCAACGAGTTTCGGTATGGAGCAATGTCTATATTGTACTAGAACTGTCTAACAAAGTCCCTCGCGAGGTCGTCCCAGATGTTCCATCGAGAGATATCTTGATCCATGTACCACTGGGAGGCAATACCCACCAAGCTTTCCCCAAAGTAATCCATGAGCAATTCTTCTTTTCCTCCAGCCCCGCGTAATTGATTACAGTATTTCTTAAGGTGAGCAATGGGATCACCATGCCCATCGTATTTTTTGAACTTCGGAGTCTTGAATCCCATAGGCAAATGCACGTGAGGGAATATGCACAGATCAGTATACGACACACTCTTCTGCCCACTCAAACCTTGCATGTTTTTGAGGCTCTGTTCCAGGCTTCTCATCCTTTTTGCCATTTCATCCTGTTCGGGAGCTTTGGGAGTCTTTTCCTGTCCCGTTGTGAACTCATATGGAGGTGGTTGGGAGTAAGTGTAGGTGGGGTACTGAGGAGGCTCCACTTGAAAAATAGGATTCTGAAAAGTAAAGGCCGAAGGATCAAAAGTAGGCCTAGGCAGTGAAGGCTGTGTGGTGGCCGAACATGGTGGAGCGGTAAAGATATTGGGGGCTACTCCTGATGTGAACACCTGGGGCGGACCTTAGAAGGTGTTCCTACAAAATGAGCAGATATGATGGGTTGTCCCAATGGGGTATTCGGATGACTGATGGGAATATTAGAAGTACCCCTTGATCTAGGGAACAATTCAGGAAAGCCGGGGATAGCACTTGGGGGCTCCCTTCCATTAATCCATTCATCCCACATCTCCATGACCCGGAGATGTAACATTCTGTTTTCTTCGGCTGCTGCAGACTCGGAGGCCGGGATGCCCGAGATGGGGCTATCCTCAGGGATGGGAACTGCTGGCAAGGTCATTTCCGACGACATGTCTACTTTCCCTTTTGATCTGGTAAAATACTGATGTGATGCCGGTTTACCAAAAACCAACCACCGTTTCTATAAAACCTAAGCTGGAATATGACAGCAGCAAACAGTTAGTTTGGGGCAAATAACAGATAGGTAATCGCACGTTGAGGCGTGATGCACCTATACAGTTAAATGTGTTTCTATATGTTTTGCAACGGTTGCATGCGTCATCCCGGCTTTTCCTTATTCTTTCCTTTTGCCCTTTTCTCTCATTTTTCATTGCCTCTTTTTTTTTTCACTTTCTCTTTTCTTTTCTTTCATTCTTGCCTTTGCTTTTTGCCATGGTTTCTTTCTCTTGGTTTTTTTATTTTCTTTCTCTTCTTTTTTCTTTTCCTCTCGTGTTTTTTCTTTTATTTTCGTTCCTCCCTTTTTCTTTTCTCTTAGGGTTACGGTCGAATCTTATGGAGATTGCCTACATATCATGACCCCGCATGAATCAGACCAAGCGTAGTTCTTGAAAATAAATGCGAGAAGTAAGGAAACAATTTTTGGGAATTTGTTTTTCTTTTTCAAAAACTTTTATTTCAAAAACAAAACCCTGGCTTTGCAGATACGGCCTTTTAGCACTTCGGGGAACAAGATTTTAAGGCTGTGCCCGCTAACCGTTGAAAATGACCTAAGGTGGCTGTTCTTGCGAAAACAGCCTTCCGGCGCCCTTTTGGGGACATTCGGCTTATTTTAAACAAGAATGGCATCACCCGACTTATTTATGACAAAACTTAAAATTTTGTTGTTCTTGGGCTATTTTTGCAAAAAGGGAAGTTGGACTCGATGGGGGTTGCCTACGTATCCCACGCCCTGTGAGAATCAAACTGGCGTAGTTCGGGCAGATTTGACAAAACCAACTATTTTTGAAAACAAATTTTTTCTTTTTTTTTCTTTCATTTTCTCAAAAATTCGGCAGAGTTTTAGAATTTTTCTAAAAAATACCTACCTCTCACTCTTGGTTTTTTCTTTCTTTCTTTTCCCTCTTTTTCTTTTTGATTTTTCTGTCCCTATTCTAGAAGCCAGTCAACATGCAAGCCGAAACAAATAAATGCACAAGTAGCACGTAAGATGCATCAGGATGGTCTTTTCATTTCAGGTCACCTGTCCTAGACGGACCCAACCCCTGTGTTTAGTCCCCTAAGTCAAATGCACGTGATGCAAACAAACGTTCTTACTAGGGATCAGGCATGAGGCTTTGTTATACTAGGTTTAGCCCTGAGTTTATTGTTCTAGACCTGGCTTACCCGAGCGGACAACTCGAGCCGAGAGGGGGGGCAGCGTACCGGGGATACAGAAGCTCCGCTGGCTTAGCAACTTATCCGAACCTCATTCTAAATGGGATAAGACTCTAAACAGAAGAGAAGTCACACGAAGTGCACCCTTCTCCATGATGTAGAAGACTCAGAAAGTGGAAGGATTTCGTAGCAGTTTATATATACAATTCACCAAATATCAAAGCGGTAAAGCATTTAGCATATTTAGCATGAAACATGTAGGAAAATCAGATAAAGCCAATCATAACAGCTATTCTAAGCTCGAATTCTTGAACCTTGAACCGAAATTCTGGGTTCGTATCCCCAGCAGAGTCGCCAGAGCTATCACACCTCCTTTTTTTACACAACTACCCCGAAGGATAGTGTATAAGGGAGTTTTTCCAATTAAAGTGACACTATTCGAAATGGGATTATTTATTCAATTTCAGAGTCGCCACTTGGGATAGGTTTGGCTTTTGGTGTCCCAAGTCACCGGTTTATCTTGAATCCCAAATCGAGGAAATTTTGACTTTCCAAATGAAGTCTGCGAACCAGAAATTCTGACTAAGGAATTCTGTTGACCCGGGGGAAAGTGTTAGGCACCCCCGGATCCCGTGGTTCTAGCACGATCGCTTAAACTATTATAAATGGCCTATTATCTGATTTTAAAGCATGTTCATCCTATAGTGCAATTTTAAAATTATTCACCGCTTTTAATTGATTTTTAAAGAAGGTTGAACGTCGTTTAAAACGTGTTTTTTGATCACGTCACATGAAATGCACCCGGATCCGAAACACATTCTATTCAACGTTTTGGGATTTGGATTTGGGTCACATGAAATGCACACCCGAATTTAGAAAGGAAAAATTATTAAAAAATGCGCCTAAAGTAACTAACGTGTTATTAACTTTGCGGGAGGCCATGAAAATTCGCTAAATGGCGCATCCCGATTTCTAGGTATTTTAATGTAATTATTTAAATAGGGCCACGCAATTTATGAATTTTGTTTGGCGTGGCGCACCTCGATTTATTTTAAAGGCCATCCTAAAAGGGACTTGTTCTCTATTAAAGATTGTCTCTAAAGGCCTAATTAATTAACATTATGAATTAATTATCATTTATGGTATTCGAGAAAGTTCGGGCCTCAAGATCAAGTCCAAATTCAAACAAAAGAATCTCCATTATTGAAGACCCCCTTAATTCAAATTCGCTACTTATCTTGGACGGCCCAAGCTTGCACTATAAAATTAAACCAATAACTTTTAAAAGAATTCGGGCCCTTAGCATATTGGGCTTCAAGAACTAGCCCCGGCATGAGGAAAAGATCATCAGCCTTTATGAAAGGCTGTCTCGTGTTGGGCCCAGTTTTGGCTCATGAGGAGCCCAGTTTCGAAAGTTCCTATAGACCAAGGATTTCCATACATTGGGCTTGTGATTTGATGGGCCCGAGCTTAGCAGACTTAAACAGTTAGCCTGGCCTAATTATTTCAGGACCTTTTATTATGAAACTGGGCCAATATTAGGCCCAATCCTTACCACTATAATGGTCCTGGCAGTAACCATACTTGCTATACCTCTTTTAAAACTAAGAAGCTGATATTAAATTAGACAGACAATAATGGTGGGCGTATATTAATCCTGTTCGTGTAAAAAATCCTAATGGCTAGCATTGACACTTTGTTTTTCAATATGCAACCAACGGGCATACAACAGCGACATACACCATTTTAAAAATAGGAAAATGCATTTGAAGCATGGTGAAGGCTTAAGATCACTAACACTGATATAGGCATAGTACACCTGTAACCATTCTCATGAAAATTCAAATTAACATCTCATTTAAAACTTCAAACCAACAGGATACCAAACCAAATCAACTACACTAAGCTAACGA
>NW_017675631.1:18613-50974 GCF_001879085.1 Nicotiana attenuata
TTTCGCATATTTTTTACAAATTTGTTTGATATTTTAAAGCTAAATTGCATGTAATTGCAATTATAGCCCATCTTGTGATTTATGACATTTTATGTTTATATAATTAGTCCCAGCATTTTTTTAATTAATATTTATATAATACTTATTTATCCAGTACGTTTAATTTGTTTTTTAAAATCAGTATTACCATTTTTATAAAATTAAAAGGGAAAAATTGGCGATTTACAATTTAGCCTTATTGCATTTCAATTTAGCCAATTTGGCACTCCATCTCAGCCCCAATTTAAAAACCCAATTACCCAGCCCAATTAACACGTCTACCCGACCCATACCCTTTCTATCATACCCAAACCCGTTCCCCATTTAACCCGTTTAGTCCCAGCCGTTGATCCTTTAGATCAACGGCTCTCCTCTTCCCTTTCCTTTTTTAATTCAAAAGACCCTAAAACCCTACCTCATTTTTTCTCGACCGCCGCCTCTGATCCTCTCCTCTCTCAACTCTCTCTCAACTTACCCCAAACCCTAGCCGCCGCCTCTCCTCGAAACCCTAATCTATGGCTTCTCAGGCTCATCGGAGTCCTATACTAGTCTCTCATGGCTTCTGTGTGCTCGCTTCTAAAAGTCCAATGACCAGATCTTGAAGGGTTCCGACCAAGCCTTTGTTCGATGACTGTTCTCCGGTCGTCTTCAACCTTTGTCCGGCCAGTCGTGGCTATTCGAGTTCGATCTTCGACTTCTCTGCTCAGATCAATGGTTTCCAAAGCCTATCTCGTCACCTGGGTTTCTTACGAAACCCTAATCTCTAAGGTTCCTTCGATTTATTTTAGATCTGTCCTGGATCTATGTGTGTGTGAACCTTCTATGCGTTTTTCTCGAAGATTCTTAATTTTTGCTTTCAGAAATTCTTTATTCTTCAACTAGGGTTTCATGTCAAGTTATTTCAAATCTCTTCCTTGATTCTCGACATGTTTTACTATGTTTTGTTTGTGTTATATTAGCATGTTGAAAATCCTAATTTTCTTGGGGATTTTGTTTGAGTTTCTTGGTCTGTTTGTTAATGGTCGTTGATTTGCCTTATTTTTATCTGAGTTAGCATGTTGAAAATCCTAATTTTGGGCTTATCCGAGGTTCTGAACCTGTTTATTTGTTTATCTGCTTATCTCCTCTAAATTCGATTAATTTTTGAAAATCCTAGTCTCTTTTGGGGATTATTCAATTTCTTTGAAGTTGTTTGTGCAACTCGTCAGTTGAAATTGCAGTATGCTTCAATTCTCTTGACTATTTTGGTTCTGAGTTCTTTGCATGCTTCTGATCTTCTTCTTTATTGTTAAAACACTGAAACTTGACCATCATGCTTTGAATGTCTTCTTTTGGTTACTACTATATGCTGTTATTTTGCCATAACTTGGCTTCACATGTCTATTACTTGTGCATTCATTTATATATACTGAGTTCCTTCTGTGATTGATTCTCAAAACTTGTGATCAATTTTCAAAACTTTTCCTTTGTGAAATGCTGATTTTTACTCGCCTGTTAAGGAGTAATTGATTCTTTTCCTTGATTGGCCTCCCTGAATCTTTCCAAAAATAATTTCAAACCTTGTACTTAGACTTAGTTGCCCATCGTATTACCTTACTGCTTCTCTTATGGCAACAACCATTCTATTTACAAGGCTTATTCTCCCTTTCCTTATTTAATCCTGTTAGTATCCGTTTGAATAAGAATCCCCTGATTAAAGGTGAGTCTTATACTAATTTGATTCTGATTTGTGACCATGCCATATTTGTGATACACGTGTACTTGTTACCTTATTTCTCTACACGTTTTCAAAGACTCTCCTCCCTTTTCTTTGAACACACACGAACACAGAATACCATCTGAGTTCACAATTCCCTTTCACTCTCTCTTTCTGATACTCACACTGCTGTGGACTTTGCTCGCTTTCTTCTGCATTCTTTACTTCTATACCGGTATGTTTCAATTAGTTTATACGCCCCAAGAACAATGTGTTTAATTCTGTCCACATGTTTTTCTAGCATATTATAACGTGTTTTCTCTTACAGTACAGCATTTAAATAATCTGTGCAGTTGTTTGTTTGTTGTGAATATGATGCTTTATGAATTCCCTTACCGTTTTTACCCCTTTGTATGTGAGTTTATTGTTCAGGGCATAGCAACACCCCAATATTGTTGTCTATGATCCTGAACTGGGTTCATTGAACTCCTTAACTCAATCAATTCCCACTTCCCATTCTCCCCACTATGTGCTTTGAGCCTTGACTTAGGTCTGATAGTGTCCTAATCACTATCTAGACCTTTGTCTGACCATCAAAAGGTCTGCTCCTAACTTGTTCATCTAGCAAGTGGTCAGGGGTGTGCCAGCCTACCTTATGGCTAGGTATGACCACCACTTGTCATGGCCCCTTAATTCCCTTTCACTTTGTACTTACTCCTAGCTATAAGTTCTGCCTCCCTCTTGCAAGCCATGCTTTGGGACCCCTGAGCTCCCTCTGAACTTGGATGCCTGAGGGCTGGCTGTTCCACACTGCACCATCCTGTTCATAATGGCATCCTGGGTGTAAGCAATGCCTGGAATCCCTGAGGTTCCTTGAAACTTTGAAACACCCTGAATAATGAGAAGGCTTTGGAGATCTGGACCCCGGAGTTGGTTAAATACATATTATTGGACATGAAGATTGAATCAGGCTGCTTGGATCTAGCTGTTAGTTTTTGATGTATTTCTATTATTTCAGTTGATTCATTGGGTTGTAATAACTTGTATAGAACTCGGGGAATCTAGTAAAAGGATGTGGGGGGGGGGGGGGGTTTACTTCTTGCATCATAAAGGGTAGATATCATGACTTTAGGACTTAATTTTTCGTACTAGAAATACTGTACATAGATGGTTCGATGNCCCAATTTTTCCCTAAGTATTTTTATGTACTCAAAATATCCTCAAAATAGCATATACATGCATATATAAGCATTCCCAAGAGTTTTGGTATTTTTCCTTATTTTAAATTAATTTATTGTCTATTTTAACAGTACAAAATCCAATAATTATTCCCAAAATTATCATTTTTGTGAATAACTTATTTTATTCTCATATTTACACCAAATATAATTAAGGTAATTTTTTGTATATTTTTACAAATTTGTTTGGTATTTTTAAAGCTAATTGCATATAAAGGCAATTATAGCCTATTTTACGATTAATAGTGTTTTATAATTATAAAATTAGTTCTAATACTTTTAAATTAATACATATGTATTATTAATTGGTTCAGCATATTCAATTTTCTTTTAAAAATCATTCACTATTTTTATAAAATAAAAGGGAAAAACTGGCTATTTAAAATGTAGTCCCATTTCGTTTCAATTGCAGCCCCAATTCCATTTCAATTTTAGCCTTAATTTTGGCCCAATCCGCCCCCAAATCAAAACGACCCAATTTGATTTCTCACCCGACCCCTGACCCAATTGCTAAACCCGCCCAGGGTTCTTTTAAATCCAGGTCGTTGATCCTTTTGATCAACGGCCACAAATGATTCTTTCCTTTTTAATTCCACATGACCTAACCCTAATCCCCATTTCTCTTCGACAGCCGCCTTCGAACTCTCTTCTCTCTCAAACGCTCTCAAACACTCAAACCCTAATCGCCTCCCTCGTCTTCTCCGACCATTATCTCGCCGGAGTCCATGGATTTTCAGTCCATGGACGACGTGTGCTTACCTTCCTTCACCCCTAAACCATGGGTGTTCGAGATTTCGAGGTCTGACCTCGATGGCGTCCGTTCAGATCCCCTGCAGATCTGTGTTCTGTGGCCTCTCCGGCCCCATTCCGACGTATTCGAGCTTTAGAAGCCTAGTCATGGCCATCTCTTGTTCATCTAGCAAGTGGTCAGGGGTGTGCCAGCCTGCCTTATGGCTAGGTATGACCACCACTTGTCATGACCCCTTAATTCCCTTTCACTTTGCACTTACTCCTAGCTATAAGTTCTGCCCCTCTCTTGCTAGCCATGCTTTGGGACCCCTGAGCTCCCTCTGAACTTGGATGCCTGAAGGCTGGCTATTCCACTACACCATCCTATTCATAATGGCATCCTGGGTGTAAGCAATGCCTGGAATCCCTGAGTTTCCTTGAAACTTTGAAACACCCCGGATAATGAGAAGGCTTTGGAGATCTGGACCCCGGAGTTGGTTAAATACATATTATTGGACATTAGGATTGAATTAGGCTGCTTGTATCTAGCTGTTAGTTTTTGATGTATTTTTATTATTTCAGTTGATTCATTGGGTTGTAATAACTTGTATAGAACTCGGGGAATCTAGTAAAAGGGTGTGGGAGGGGTTTTACTTTCTTGCATCAATAAAGGGTAGATATCATGACTTTAGGACTTGAATTTTTTTCATTAGAAATATTGTACATAAGATGGTTCGATGTTTCTGATTCAACTCACCTAGATACCATGCCTATAGGGTTTAACGTTTAATTATGATATAAGTCATCTAGAAATCCTGCCTATAGGACCTTAACGTTCATGTAATCAGTGCATATAGAAATCATGCCTATAAGGAATGCATATGCATTAGGCAAACTGTAGGGTAATTAAATAATTACCTCTTCTTACCAATTCTTAACAGACTTTTTTTAATCAGATATAGATATCATAGGATTCCGCATCAAGTTCGTCCGATTCTTCTTAAGCAATAACAATCTGTTAACTGGTCTCTAATGTCTTAATATTTTCAGCCTCAATCTTTTGACAAAAACTCTTTTGAATCAGTATACATTTGAGTCCTTCAAATCAGCAGCTCTTCTGAAATGGTTATTTTCTAAAATTCTGCCTAAACATTTTCCAACTCTGTTTTGGTCTTCCTGAAATTGTCTTTAAAACAGTTTTGCAGTTTACTCTTTCCTTAGGTATTTCTGACTCTGGAACTCCTTTTATGGTTTATACTCATGATTCTCTTAAAACTTATTTCTAAACTGACTGCAGTCTATACTTTCCGGCATTAGATTACTTTTCTAGAATCAGTACTTTCTAAATCACACACTTAAAATACCTTAAGTTCTGACAATTGGATCCAAGTTGCCTAATGTGGGCTTCCTGTCTAAGCGTATGTATCGAACCAGTCCGCTCGCTGCTTAATTTTTAATTTTAAAGACCAAACCAGTATGTGCAAAGGCATGCTAAACTATATGTTATCTTTACGGGGTTTATGTGAGCCTTACCTGTTGTCTGTTCATTCCCCCTACTTGTTACTTGTTTTTGAATGTCGATTAGAATTTTGTCCTTTAAACTCCATAAAGGCCCCCATCCCTTTCTTCCCCTTTTAGGATTAGAAGTCCTAATGCCTCGGGACTGATAGCTTGGGACGGGTAATAGCATGCAATAGGCAAACGATACCATTCCGCGCTCCAATACCTTAACAGGGTGGGAAAGGGTAGACATGGAGATGATGATTACACGATAACACTATGCGTACAATTGAGTACCAGTGTTGTGCGAATGATCCATTTAATATATAAACCTAGGACCCCCTCCCCCCCCCTCCCTCTTTATTAGTTCAACAATTTTCTGAATCTTAAAAAGCTGCTGCACTTTCGACTTCCATTTTTCACATAATTTTCAGATTGTTCGCACCAAGTACTTGACTTCTTCCTACTTGCACTTCTAACTAAACTGCTCCTTCCCTAAAATTCAGCACTTTTGTTTAACCTTTTGTGCTCCTTATTTGTAATAGTGTTCTCGTATTTGCAATGCTCGCTTGTTTACTTGTTTGTTTGCATTCAAAGTCACAATTATAGCATGGCCAGGAACCACACTAGTGGATCTTGAGGGGTGCCTAACACCTTCCCCTCGAGATAATTTCTAGCCCTTACCCAAACTCTGGTTCTTCATCTCAAATTCTTCCTTAAAGTGTCCTAATGCACTACAATCATTAGGTGGCGACTCTTCAAACTAAAAAACCCAATTCTCGCAAGGGAATAGAGTTTTCCTCCCGAATGTCGTATACCCGATTCCGAACTCCGTTTTGGAAGAAAAAGGGGGCGCCGACACTTGTTGCCTTAGCAGTTCGTACAGAGTAAGATAAGGTTACTGGATCTAGGATCAGTGCGAACGGATTATATAAAGTATATTAAGGAGCAAAGACCATTATTTGGTTCAGAAAGAGGTGATGGTTCTTGACAGGAGTATAGATCCTATGAATCGTTCATTCGGCAGTTGGTTATGAATTTCTACACATCCCTTTCGTCTTGGCGGCATGGCGAGAGTTGGAACAGGACTTATATATGTCATGGGGTGCATTGTGAGCATCAGATTCGGGAAATACCGACTATTACGATCAAAGAGTGTTATTATGGTCTCGTGAATGATGGGGTGGATGGTGTGAATTCAGCAAGGGTGTGCAGTCATGTTCTGGTACACCGTGTGGTGATTGATACAGTGTTCATATGTCGAAAGCAGGCCTGGCAGAGAATTTTGGATGTTGAAACTGGGCTCCAAGGCTTATTTGCCTAATTGAAAGAGGTTATCTTTAGATTTGATCGAGCTGATATGCCCAACTGAGTTGTGGTAGCATGGGTAGTTGCACGGGGTATTAAGCAGTGATTCTAGACAACCCCAGCACAGTTCCTAGCACGTTCGAGGGCGAACGTATGTTTAAGTGGGAGAAGATGTAACGACCCGACCGGTCGTTTTGAGCCCTAGCGTGTCGTTCAGCAGTTTGAGGCCATGAGCAGCTGCAATTCAGGCATTATGACTTGTACGCATGGTCAGAATTAAATTTTAGGAAGTTCGGAGTTGACTTGGAGAGGAAACTCTCATTTCGGAAGCTTTAAGTTGAGAGAATTGACTAGAATTGGATTTCAGAGTAAACAACCTTGGAATCGGGATCTGAAGGTTCCAGTAGGTTCGTATGATGATTTCGGACTTGGGCGTATGCCCGGATCGGGTTTTGGGTGACCCGAGAGCGTTTTGGCGCCTATTGTGGAAGTTAGCATTTTGGAAGAAATTTCATAAGTTTGGGTTGAAGTGAATTTCAGTGTTATCGATATCCGTTTGGGATTTCGAGTTGGGAGTAGCTCCGCATGGTGATTCTGGAGTTGGGAGCGCGACCGGAAGTGAATTCGGATGTCCGTGGAGCATTTTGGAGCCATTTGGCTAAGGATAGAAATTTAAAGGTTTTTGAGAGGTTTGACCGGAGGTGGACTTTTTGATATCAGGGTCGGAATCAGATTTCGAAAGTTGGAGTAGGTCCGTAATGTCAAATATGACTTGTGCACAAAATTTGAAATCAATCGGACGTGATTTGATAGGTTTAAGCATCGAAAGTAGAAGTTTGAAATTCTAAAGTTCATAAAGTTTGGATTGGAGGTCGATTTGTGGTTTAAGCGTTGTTTGATATGATTTGAGGCCTCGAGCAAGTCTGTAATGTGTTTTGGGACTGGTTGGTATGATTGGTTGGGGTCCCGGGGGCCTCGGGTGGATTCCGGGTGGTTAACGGATTGAAATTTAAATTTTGGAGATAGTTGAAAGGGTCTGGTTGCTGGTATAACTGCTTCTGCGGAGGGTTCACCGCAGAAGTGAGGAAGGGAACTGCAGAAGCGGTTAGGTGTGAAAGGAGCAGGGACCGCAGATGCGGGGTATTGGCTGCATCTGTGCAAGCGCAGAAGCGAGAAAAAGGACCGCAGAAGCGGTGATTGGCGCAGGTGCGATGAGGGCTCCGCAGATGCAGACTCGCAGAAGCGGTGAGGAGTCCGCAGGTGCGGAAGTCGCTGGGCAGAATGTTTTAAAAAGCGAGGTTGAGTTCATTTCACCCATTTTTCTCTTCATTGGGGCGATTTTGGAGCTTTTTGAGAGGGACTTCCACCTAGCAACTTGGAGGTAAGTTAATCCCACCTATCTTGAGTTAAATACATTGATTATGTATGGATTTTAGCATGTAAATTGGTAGAAATTTGGGGTTTTGGTGGAAAGACCTGGAAATTGATATTCTTGGAATTTGACCACGATTTTGGGTATGGAATTAAGAGAAAACTATATATTTGAGTCCGTGGGGTTATGGGTAACTTGTTCTTCGAAAAATTTTGGAATCCGAGCACGTGGGCCCGCGGGCGTTTTTGTCAACTTTTTGATCGGGGTTAGGAATTGTTATATATTGGATTGTAATGAGTAATTGAGCATAAATTAATGGATTTGCATAATTATTGGCTAGTTTTGGAGCGTTGTGCATCAATTTGAGTCTTCGGAAGGGCGTGGAATGCCAGTTATGGATCTTCGGAGTGAGGTGAGTCTCCTTTCTAACCTTGTAAGAGGGAATTGTCCCCATAGGTAAAATAATTGGTTATGTGCTCCTATTTGTGGGGGGCTATGTACGCACGAGGTGACGAGAGTCCGTGCGTAGCTACTAATATGTGTAAGTCCGGGTAGTCTAGGACCCAAAAGCATGCTATACTTGGAATCTCTAAAACCTTATTGACAATTGAATTTCTTAAATCCTATCAAATTGGTAAATGAATTTCTAAAAAGATTAAACTTCATTTTCTTGAGTTGTTAATAGAGAATTGGCTTTTCCTTGGATAATTGTTCCCTGATAAATTCATGATTGACTGATTATTGTATTTATTTATATTTGACCGCGTCGCACGTATGATTCGCGAGCCGGGTAATAGATGCATCTATGGTTCGGGCCGCTCGACCCTCGGCAGTGCACATTTTACATTTATGTTGGATCGGGCCGTACGACCTCGGCATGAGTTGCACATGTTTGAATTGCTTGTCTTGAGATTTATTGATATTGCCATCTGCTCTCCCCGACTTGAGATTATTGTTAATTAGTGAATTATTAATCCGGAGACTTTTAATAAAAAGGAACTTTTACATGTTTAGTAATTCATTTGAATCTACTGTTGTCATTAATAAATTCGTGAGTCATCTCTTTAATAATATTATTATTTGACCATTAGTAAGTGTCAAAGTTGCCATCTCGTCTCTACTTCTTCGAGATTAGGCGAGATACTTACTAAGTACACGTTGTTTACGTACTCATGCTACACTTGCTGTGTATTTTGTTGCACAGGTACAGGTATTTCTATTGGCTCATTGGGCGTAGCAGCACGGGCGACCCGGAGACTAGGTGAGCTGTATTTCCTCGAGGCGACCCGCAACTAGTATAGTCTCTCTCCCAGAATTTTATTTACTTTCTGTCCAATTGTGTTCCAGACAGCTATTGTACTTTATTCAAATTCTTAGAAATTGCTCATGCACTTGTGATACTGGGTTCTGGGATGGTTATGAAGTATTTTATATTAATGGCTTATTATTTAATTTGAATTGAAGCGAATATCTTTTTATTTGCAAATTTGGAGGAAAATCATAGATTTCAAGAGTATTAAAACAAGAGTTTAATTTAGTAATTTGGTTGGCTTGCCTGACGGTGGTGTCCGGCGCCATCATGACCCTTAGTGGATTTCGGGTCGTGACATATAGCTAAGTCTTAGTTCTCTGTGGGATTCAACTCCGGACTCTTGAACCGGATTATATTTGCCGCGACCGCTTAATCCTTTTTATAAGGCATAGTTGGTCGTGATCAGAGGCCGCCAATCAATCCAAGAAAAAACTTATATTTTCGAGTTATCTTCCAAAAATACCCCTCTTAAAATATGCAGAACATATAACAAATTATATATTTTTAATCAAAATAGTCATTCTAGATCTAGTGAAAAGGAATTTAAGTAATAATCCAATGACCAATAAAATTGGAAAGATATTTCGAGTAGGAGCGTTACTCATGAACTCTCATTTTTGTCGGTGCACGAACTAGCTTTCATTTTTTTCTTCTTCAATCTCATTATTGTTTACCTTAAAAATGAGTAACAATTAAAGTTGTACGCGGTTTAAAGGATATGTGATTTAATTCAATACGAATAATTAAGAATGATAGACAGATGAATTAAAGATAAAATAAACGACCAAACCAATTGCAATACGATGACCAAGCCTGATCTTAGATTGAACAGTGGAATTTGTCCTCGATCGGACCCTCGGTGCAAGCTCGGCGTGAGTAAAGAAAAGAAAAATCAAGTAATTCCTTGAACAATAGCTAGAAGACAAAAGTAAATTTTCTTATTACTTTGAATTGCGTGTTACAATATGTTAGACTAAAGAAAAGCTTCCTCTTTATATAGTAGGAGAATTTCAGTCCTAGTATAATTCTAAAAAGGTAAAAATCTTCTTTTTCGGTAATTGTTGATCCACAATCGATACTGACGAGATTCGTGCCGTAATATCCGGTTTAGGGCGAATGTTACGGCCCCCTATCCGTCATGCATAACCGTTCACTACGTCCCCCGAGGTCTAGAAGTTATACTCGGTACGGGGTGCATCACTTTTCCATGTCCGACGTCGGATATATCGTTCATTCTTACTGGGTCTCGATATGAGGGGTTTCTGGTATCGATTATAATCACGTCAATCTGTGCTTCCCCTTCGTTCTCTCGTTGGATAATCGAGGAAGACATTACCTCCGATTTTAACCGTACACAGATAGTCTCTCATTTTTCGAAGAATAGATTTATCGAAGTGAAGAAAAGCGATAAATGAACCCCGGTTCCTTCCTTCGTATGTTACAACGGAATGTCCAAGTCGCGTCGTTCTGACTTCGGACACGTGTCAGCCGCCGATTGACTGTCCTCGAATGTGAAACTTCACGCATTGATTATCTTTACTCTATAAAAACTCCGACCCCTTTTTCACTTTCCAATTCCAGAGCTCCTTGATTTAACTTCAAATTCTCCACTTAATTTTAACCTCTCCAAATCTTCACATATTGCTTCTTAGATCATTATATCTTCATCTTCAAACCTTCATACTTCTTCTTTAAATCTTCAAACCTGATCATCAAATCTTCATCCTCATCTTCAAAACTTCATATCTTTCTTCAAACCTTCATATTTTTTAGATTCTGATGGAAAAAACTTCCAAATCCGTGCCTTAGCAAACTGCCCCTTTAACTTCTAACCCGAGCACAGATGCGAGGTGGCTGATCCCGAGGTGGTTCCGAAGCCTCCTTTGAAGAGTTTCGTTCCCGAGGGCTACTCTATCAAAAATGACTTTAAATTCAAAAAGGCCTCCAGTCAACAAGACTGAGGGGAAGGCGTATGGAGGTACATATGCTCCGTTATCGAGGACACACTCCCACAGCTCGAGTGGACTGAAACTGGGAGGGAAAGGAGGTGGTCGTTCCCGGGCCGAATGAATATATCACCACTCACGTGGAGGGGTATCTAAGTGTTTAAACGTATCCCTTCATGCTTGCCCCAGTAGACACTATAATCCTCGACTTCTGCAAAATGTACGAGGTCTGCCTTAGGCAGATTCACCTATCCTTCTAGAGGATCATAATCCTCCTCCCCCACTTTGTAAACAACACCGAAGCACCTCTGTTCACCCTTGACCACTTACTTCGTCTCTACAGTCCCCGAATCTTTCGAGGAGGGCTGATCAAGCTCGTTCGTCGAGAAAGTAAAGCTTCTTTCTCGAGAATCGATGAAGATCGAGATCGAAGTTGGCAGGGGAGTTTCATTCAGATGAAAACCGAAGACCTCATTCCCCCCGAATTTCAATCGTTCCCTGAAAAGTGGAACTCATCCCGTAAGTCTTTTCCTTCTTGAGTACTTGACACTTTCTTTTATTCTTTTTCTAATTGCACGTGTCTATCGCTGTGTAGCGATTGCCCAGGTTCCTAATCCCGTCCCCCGCTTCAAGGAGTGGATCAGGGAGCTGCAAACAAATGTCTTACTTCAAGCGCGAATAGCGCAAGCTCTCGAAGGGCAAGTGGGAGGCCCGTTCCCATGGTGAGACTTCCTCCCAAATGATTACACTCACATACATCACTTGTATTTTTTCTAAGTCTTTTTCTTTCTCACAGGTTTGTCCAAGACCACCGAGCGCAGGCCGTTGGATGAGGACGAGGACTCATCCTCGATCACCGAAACCTCCGCTTCGGGATAGCCCTGGGCTGCCACAATGGAGGAGAAAAAGATTAAGAAAAGGATCCTCGAGCTCACGGATGCCCAGCTGAAGAAGAAGAAGGTGGCCGCCCGGGTCCGGAAAAGAAACAAAAAAAAAGCACCAAAGCCAGGGTACCGAACCTTGATTCCCCTTTTCGGCTCGGGGATTACCCCGAGGATGACGACTTTGAGTTCATTGCTCATAAGTCGATCATCAACGAGGGAGAGCAGGCAAAAACTGTAAAAGGTGGCTAAGAGGTCGATCCCCCTCTAACTCGGGAACCAAAAGCAGAGTCGGAGGCCACAACCTCCTGAGAAACTGCTCCTGCCCTAAAGGAGGTAGCTGGTGTCATCGATATTGCATAGACGCCGTCTCACACTAAGTCCTTTCTCGAAGAGGCTCAAACCGATAAAGAAAAATTAAACGAGATAGCATCGGGCCCAGATGATGCCCTCAACATGTTCTTCGGCGGCACGAATATGAGCGCGTTGGAGGACTACTCCAGGCTTGGTCACCTGGAGGTCCCAAAAAAGGACGTGCCCTCGAGAACGGGCAAGCCGAGCTCGAGCCCGAAGCTAGTGAGGTAGTTCCCTGCCCCGAGTGTGGATCCCGACCGAAAAAGAATGGTCGTTCTTACTATCCCAACAGACACTCGGGCGCTATCCGCTCCAGTGGGTGTGGCAAGACACCTTCGTTGCCTGGTGACCGAAGAGGACCAGGCAAGGATGAACGAAGTAGGCACATCAAGCCTCTTCAACCAGGCGCAATAGGCACTGAATTGGGTAAGACGTCTACCCTTTGTATCCTTTGTGGATTTTGCTTAGATTTAGCATGTTCTAATGACCTTACTGTTTTTCAGTATTCAGTGCTTCATTATGATAGCTTCCCTCCGTATCGCTTGGAAATTAGCCAACTCGAGTTCTAGCTCAAAGAGCAGGTCCGGAAGAAGGACATGTACAGGGATCTCAGTGAACAATAAGACGAGGCTCTTAAGGATCTCCCAACTCTCCGAGATGAGCTGGAAAAGGCGGAAAAGGAGGCCTCATCTGTGAAATGGGAGCATGCCAATATGGTCGAGACGGTAAAGAGCTTAGAGGCTAAAAACAAGAAGCTACTCGTGATGACTAACAGCGCAACTTCGCAGGTCCAAGAGAAGATAGACTTGATTGACCAGCTTTGCACCGAGATGGATGAGGTCAAGGCCACGGCCGAGGCGGTGAGGGACAAGATGGACCTGCTGGCTTCGGAAAAAGAGGCTACAAAAGAGGAGCTGGCATCGACTAAGGACCATCTCCAGGTGGCAAAGGACAAGGCCGACAAGTGGTCTCGACTAAATGATGAACTCTGGGCACAACTGAACTCAGCCGTCACGGAACGGGATGCCCTCGGCCAGGAATATACTGCATTGAAGTCCAATTGGAGGCAACTTCAATGGATTCCTCCGAAGTTGAGGAAATGTTGGCCCAGTATAAGGCTGATGTGGAGATAGCTGAGGCCCGCCTAAAGACGAAGACCGAGTATGTAAAGCGGTTATCCTGGAGGGAGACCCTCGAGGAGATTCATTCCCGAGGTTTTGAACTGTCGGCCGAGATCGAAGAAGCAAGAGGCTCGAGGACGAGGCAAAGGAACTTTATGAGCCCGAAGGTCCCGAAGGCTCCGACGGTTCCGACTGTTCCGGTGGTTTCGGTGCTGAGTCGAGCCTTGGTGAAGATTAGGCATAGGTGCCTTAGTTTGGTTTTCCCTTGTACATTTTCTTTCTTGCTTGTTTTGAGGCCATTTTATCGTGCCTTTGTAAATATTCTTTTTTTTAATATATAAAATTTTCCCTTTGGCAATACCGTGTTTTTACTTTTTGGCATCTCTTTGCAATTTTTTGTTTGTGTATCGTTCTTAATGCCTTAGCATAGAATCAAACGTAATCTAGAGTGTCTGTTCTCTGGAGGCCCGAATGATGGCAACTTTGGCTTCGAGATTTCGATAAAATCGAAGGCCTTTAAGATGCTTAATTGTTTTAGTCATATACGATGATGTTTTTGCCGAGGGTATCCGGTGCCGAGGGTAACCTTTTAATAGGCTTTGATTATACGTAAGGGCCTTATTTTCTGAGTACGGACTTCAGACGTCTCCGAGCCGTTTTTAGGGTAGCCATAGCCTTTTGTATACGGGCACTGCCTAATAGGCTTGGTGCCTCCGGGATTAGTAGCCCAGGCCGTCCAAAATTTTTATCGGACGACAGTCCTCGAGTAGGGGATCTCGTGGGCTTTAGGATCTAGGATCCGTTGTGAAGCATCGAAGAAGCGAAATACTAGTAATCAAGTACAAGGGAAGCAAATATTTCTTTCATTGTTTTATATGTAGGGTACAATCGAAGGCGCATAAGCCTTGTGTCGTGGCTAGAGTGGGCTACATGGGCATGGTTCACATGACCGTTTTACCCTTATAATAAATCATACCACCAAGCCTTGGCTTTTGACATATAAAATTTTCCCTTGCTAAGGATCTTAACCTAGGGGTAATGGCCCCCAGTATTCAAGGACGAACTTGTGAGGGCTCAGATACTGTTGATTTGGTGCAAACGATCATCAATCTCGGTCTTCAAAAATAAGGTAGCACGTTTTACTATTGCCTCGTTGAAAACCTTACTGAAAACTCACTTCGGAACAAAATCGGTTCAAGGGAAAAAAAGTACAACACGCGCTTTCAGACCTAATAGTCACGTTTGTCCTTGGCCGAGTACCTACATTTGTTAGTCCGTAATATAACAAAATTAAAAAAGGTAATTGAGTTCGTACCTTAGCAGTCGTACCGCTTTAAGTGTGCCACGTTCCAGTTTCCCATTGTTTGGGTTCATGGTGTGTAGCGTTACTTTTTTTAACACCAAGTCCCCGACTTGAAAATGTCGAAGATTGGCTCTTCGATTGTAGTACCTCCCCACTCGCGGCTTCTAGGTGGCCAACCGAACCAGGGCGGCTTCCCGCCTTTCATCCAATAATTCTAGGCTCGTGGCCATGGCTTCGCCGTTTGGCATTTTGGTAGCATGCTGGAACCTGAGGCTCGGTACCCCTACCTCGACCGGTATCAAGGCTTCCGCTCTGTAAACTAGAGAGAACGGGGTCGCCCCAGTACTCAACTTCGAAGTCGTAAAATTCAATGACTTCTTTCTCCCGGAACTTCTCGAACGCCTGAGCCTCGACCCATTTGGAAAAATAATTGATCATGAATAGTATGTATTGGACTTTACCGGGCGCCCATGGCAAGGGGCCGACGATGTCCATTCCCCACTTCCTAAATGGCCATGGTGATAGGACCGGGTGGAGCATCTCTCCGAGTTGATGAATCATCGGGGCGTGTCTTTGGCACTCATTGTATTTTCACACAAAGTCTTTCGCATCCTTCTCCATTTCATTCCGGTAGTAGCCGACTCTTATTAGCTTCTGAACTAACGATTCTGCCCTCGAATGGTTCCCGCAAGTGCCCTCATGGACTTCTCTCATGGTGTATTCGATCTCTCCCGGACCTAAGCATCCAGTCAGTGGGCTAAAGAAGGATCTCCTAAACAATGCCCCTTCGGCTAAGCTAAATCTGGCAACTTTGGTGCGTAGGGCTCTCGATTCCTTGGGATCCGATTGCAATTTTCCTATCTTCAGGTAGTCTATTTATTTTTTTCTCCAATCCAAAGTTAAACTTGTCGAGTTTACTTCAACGTGACCTTCTTCTATCATCGAGTTCATCAATTGCACCACTACCCCCGAGCTGAATTCATCGGAGTCGACAGACGACCCCAAGTTGGCCAGTGCATCAGCCTTACTGTTTTGATCTCTAGGTACATGCTGCAGAGTCCATTCCTTGAATTGGTGCAGGGTTACCTGCAATTTGTCCAAGTACATCCGCATTCGTTCCTCTTTTACTTCGAACGTTCCATTGACTTGATTTACGACGAGGAAGGAGTCGCATTTAGCTTCATTCACTTCGGCCCCGAGGCTCTTAGCTAGTTCTAGACCGGCAATCATGGTTTCATACTCGGCTTCATTGTTAGTCACTTTTACAATTCTAATAAACTGTCTAATTACACTTCACGCATATGGTTTTAACACGATACCGAGCTCGGACCCCTTCGCGTTGGAGGCATTGTCTGTGAATAGGGTCAAGATTCCCGAATTAGCCCCTGAAGTGAGCAGTAATTCCATTTCGACTTCGGGTATCAAGGCCGGCATAAATTCGGCTACGAAGTCTGCCAAAATTTGAGATTTTATGGCAGTTCAGGGTCGGTACTCGATATTGTACCCGCTAATCTTCACGGCCTATTTGTCCAGTCGTCCTAAGAGCTCGGGCTTATGCATGACATTTCTCAGCGGGTAAGAGGTTATGACACATATGGGGTGGCATTGAAAGTACGGATTTAGTTTCCTAGAAGCAATTAGCAAGGCGAGCGCTAACTTTTCTAGGTGAGGATACCTTGTTTCGTCATCGCCTAGGGTTCTACTAACATAATAAATAGTAGGAAATTGTGTACCTTCTTCCTCCCGAACTAACACACCACTTACTTCCACCTCGGAAATCGCCAAGTAGAGGTACAATTGTTCATCTGCCTTCGGAGTGTGCAGCAAAGGGGGGCTTGACACGTATTGCTTGAGTTCTTCCAAAGCTCCCTAGCATTCCAGAGTCCAAGAAAAATTATTCTTCTTTTTCAATAGTGAGAAGAATCGATGGCTCTTGTCCGATGACTTCGAGATGAACCGCCCTAATGCGACTATAGGCCCGGTCAGTCTTTGAACCACCTTGACATTGTCGACTATGGTGATGTCCTCTATGGACTTTATTTTGTAGGGGTTGATCTCTATCCCCCGATTAGATACCATGAACCCGAGAATTTGCCCGAACCAACCACAAATGCACATTTCTTCGGGTTTAGCTTCATTTTGTATTTCCTTAGTATGTCGAAGGTTTCCTGCAAATATTTCAAATGGTCCACTGCTCCAGGGACTTGACGAACATATCGTCAATATAAGCTTCCATTGATTTCCCTATTTGTTCTTCGAACATCTGGTTTACTAGGCATTGGTAGGTGGCACCGGCGTTATTTAATCCGAACGACAACACGTTATAGCAGTAGGTGCCGAATTTTGTTATGAAAGAAGTCTTTTCTTGATCTTCTGGTCAATTAGAATTTGGTTGTACCCGGAGTAGGCGTCGAGAAACTCCGTGCCCAGGTATACCTTTCAATTTGGTATATGCTCGATTAATATAACCTGCTTCAACTCTTCGACCGTCGTTTGGTGGCGTCGGTGTCATCGGGATCTATGAATGATCTCGGGACGCTGTAATCGTCCTCTCCTTATTCTTCCCGTTTCTCCGGTTCGGCTGAGGCCAGTATGAGTGATTTCTATTTAATCTCTTCTTTTTTGGTCGGTTTCGCGCTCCTCAATGTTGATATTGCGGGCACGGATCACTTTATCGACAACAAACATTTCCCTTGTGGCTGGCTGTTCTTTGTAGACCATTTTGACCCTCCCCCCCCCCTAGTGTGAGAAATTGATGTTTGGTTAAAAATTCAGATTTTTGCATGTAATTTGCCTTGCGTAATACCTCGATCTTGTTAATTTTTGTGTGAATATTTGTGACTCAACCTTAATAATGTTATTTATAGGTGTATGAGTCAATTGGAAGTGATTTAGAAAGTTTGCATGCAAAGTGAAGTAAAAACTGAAGAATTTGCGGGAAGTATAAGTTTGGTGCCCAGGTCTCAGACAGCGAAGCGAGGTTCACTTCGCCAGACTGGGACCGGAGTAGAAGAAACCAGAAAAAGTCCCGGACAGCGAAGCGAGGTTCACTTCGCTAGACCGGGACCGGAGCAGAAAAAATTAGCTTCTATAACCGAATTAGGAGAAGCCCAATTCGTCCCATACAAACCCTAGCCGCTATAAATACATCAAAACGTATTTTTGAGGGAGAGGGACACTACTTTGGAGGGGGAGAACATACTTTGGAGCAAGGGAGAGCACGGAGCCGCCGTGGAGGCCGGAATTCATCAGATTCTATTTTTCTTCCATCAAACATAGTAATCTTTACATTTTTTGGATGATTTGTTGTTTTGCTACCATGTCTATGTGGAGCAGAATTTCACGTTCTAGGGTTGTGCTTGTCATGAATATTGAAGTTTATTAAGTACATTACTGTTAACTCGAGTTATCATCTTTGGTTGTTTCTCTAATTCTGTGCATAATTGCTTAATTGTTTGGCCAACAATTGAGTTTTATTTACTATCTATGATATGCTTGGGAAAGTCGTGTTTAGATTAGAGTAGAATTAGAGAGAGCTTTTCTCTAAACCCGTGGCTTGAGGAATGATTTCGCAGTTAGGATAGGAATATACCTAACAGTCTTTCTTAGTTGAATATCGTATAATATTCATTCATGATAGATTTAATACCATAGGAATATAGGGTTGATATATTATGGATAGACGGATAGTATTGTGGGAACATGCTATTTGTATAAACGATCCGGTCAACTAGCAATCATAGATAATTTGAATTAACATGTGTAATTATGAACCCAATAGGATTGATAAATTGACCAAAACCTTGGAATCTTCATCTCCTTTGATTAAAATCCAACCACAATCGCTTGCTCCTAACTAATTTAGCTAGTTACTTATTTAATTTCCGCAATAGTAGTTTAGTAGATAAATAATATTTTTTATTATCTTGGACAGTCAATTGATTTTAATTTGCTTAGTTAACGATTAATCTAAGTCTCTGTGGGTTCGACATCCGACTTTCGAGTCACTTTATTACTTGACGGCCACGTATACTTACGTGTACTTGGGGAACCAACAGAAATTTCAGCGCCTAGTGTAAGGTAGAGGGTACCGCCCTCATGTTGTGGACCCATGGCCTTCCGAATAAAGCGTTGTACCTCATATCCCCTTCGATCACGTAGAACTTCATTTCTTGGATTGTCCCGACAGTGTTTACCGGCAAAGTTATCTCTCCTTTCGTGGTATCACATGCCATGTTAAATCCATTGAATACCCCGACTGCCAGCACGATTTGATCTTGTAACCCTAGTTGTTCTATGACCCTTGATCTGATGATATTGGGCGAGCTACCTGGATCAATCAGCACACGTTTAACCCAAGATTTATTGTAAGTACAGATATTACCAGTGCATCATTGTGAGGTTGTATGATGCCCTAGGCATCTTGGTCGCTGAATGAAATAGCCCTCTTCGGAACGTAATCCTGGGAGCATTTTTCCCTCGTAATAGAAACTTTAGTGCGTTTTATCAATGGCCCTTGGGGGGACTTCGACTCCCCCAATAATCATGTTGATCACGTGCTGAGGCTCCTCTAGTTTGACATGTTTGTTGGCGCCCCTGTTTCTAAAGTAGTTTTGGCTTGCTCACTTATAAATTCTCAGAGGTTCCCATTGTTGAACAGTCGAGCAACTTCTTCTCTTAGCGTCGGCAATCTTCGGTCCTATGACCGTGAGTGTCGTGATACTTACACATCAAGTTAGGATCACTCTGGGCTTGGTCGTACTGCAATTGTCGGGGCCGCTCATTCTCTTTGATGCATCCTATGGATGACACGCTACTTGCAACGTCTACGTTGAAGTTATGCTCCGATAATCTTGGTGCCTCCCTACCCCCGAGCGGCCTGTCGAACCCGTTCTTGCTCATCAAGCCCCGGCCACTAGGCCCTCGATCGCTTTTATTCTCGTTCCTTACTGGGTGACGCCCGGATCCGTTAACCCTTCGATCCGCGTTGTATGGTTGATATCGATCTCGGACCGATCTTAACTCCTGATCAATGGATCTTTTAGATCTATCATCGGTCCTGATGGGGTAAGCAGATCCAGAAGGGGCCCCGAGTTAGTCGTCCTCTACCCTGATCTTCGACAGCTACCTGTTGTGGACGTAAGCCTAGGTTACCGCTGGGTACTCCACCAAATTTTGTTTTAGCTGTTGAAAGGGCACGAAATTTTGGGGGGTTGAGCCCCTGAGTGAAGCCTGAACGGCCCAATCATCTGTAACTTGTGGCAGGTCCATCCGCTCCATCTGGAATCTTGACACGAACTCCATGAGCATCTCGTTATCCCTTTGTTTGACCTTGAAAAGATCCAACTTTCTGGTCTCGACCTTGATGGCTCCGACATGGGCCTTTATCAAAGCATCTACAAGCATAGCAAGCGAGTCAATGGAATTTGGAGGCAAGTTGTGATACCATATCATTGCTCCATTGGACAAAGTTTTCCCAAACTTTTTGAGCAACACCCACTCGATTTTGTCATCTTCCAAATCGTTCCCTTTGATCACACATGTATAGGAGGTTACATTCTCATTTGAATCTGGTCCCATTATATTTGGGAATACTGGGCATACGAAATCTTTTTGGGATCGGCTTTGGTGCCGCGCTCGGAGGAAAGGGCTTTTGGATAAATTTTTTGGAGTCCGGTCCCTTCAATATCGAGGGTGCTCCCGGGATCTGATCGACCTTAGAGTTGTATGTTTCCACCTTTTTGTCGTTGGCCTCGATCTTTTTCTCGCCTGACTCCGCCCGTTTTGTCAATGCTTCGAGCATCTTCATTACCTCTTATGTTTCTCCGGGCTCGACTTCACCTGGTCTCTCAGTAATTTGTTCATCTCTTTGAGTACTTTCTCGGGATTGTTCAGGCTCGACCTCGTTAGGGGCATGGCTTTGATTCGGCAGCTGTGCTATTGCCGCTTGTTGAGCCTGCAACATTTCGAAAATCAGCCGTAGGATCACCCCATCACCTTCACCTTCGGGCGCTTCTCGAGCTGTTGGTCGGGGTTCCCCGCGAACACTGTTTTCGGGATCAGTTGGCAAATTGATTTTGATGGCCACCTGTGAGTTAGCATCGACTGGGTCGGCGGCTGGGACACCGTTGGGATCGTTAGGAAGCACATCATTATTTGGCATCACATTATTATTATTGCCGTGATGGCCTGACTCAGCATCAACGTTCAAGTGAGGAAACTAAGAGTTTGACATTTTTAGGTTGACCTAGAATTAAGATTTTAAAGAGCAAGTATAAAATAGGGTGTGTTATGGAGATTCGTACCAAATCACCACTATTATCCTTAGCCTCACGGTGGGCGCCAAACTGTTTACCCCAAAAATGAGTAACAATTAAATTTGTACGTGGTTTAATTTAATACGAATAATTATGAATGGCAGATAGATGAATTAAAAATAAAATAAACGATCAAACCAATCGCAATACGATGACCAAGCTTGATCTTAGGTTGAACAGTGGAATTCGTCCTCGATCGGACCCTCGGTGCAAGATCGGTCGTGAGTATAGAAAATAACAAACAAGTAATGCCTGGAACAGTAGCTAGAAGACAAAAGTAAATTTTCTTATTGCTTTGAATTGCGTGTTATGTCAGATTGAAGAAAAGCTTCCCCTTTATGTAGTAGGAGAATTTCAGTCCTAGTATAAGTCTAAAAAGGGTAAAAATCTTCTTTTCCCGGAAATTGTTGATCACAATTAATACAGAACGTGATTTGCACTTTAATATCCGGTTGAGGGAGAATGTTACGGCCCCCTATCCGTCATGCATAACCGTTCATCGCGTCTCCCGAGGTCTTGATGTTATACTCGGTCCAGGGTGCGTTGTTTTTTTATGTCCGGTGTCTAATATATCGTTCATTCTTCCTGGGTCTCAATATGAGGGATTTCTAGCCTCGATTATAATCACGTCGATGCGTGCTTCCCCTTTGTTCTCTCGTCGGAGACTCGGGGAAGACATTGCCCCCGATTTTACCCGTACACAATTACAACTTTTTTGAATAAATCAAATATTATGTACACAACCGAATCTGATTATTGTCAATCTATCTTGTTCCCTCTTCTGAATAAGTCAAACAACAATATTTGAAAGTAGCATCAAGTCCTCATTTACAGCTTCCTGTTTGGTTAATAATAAGGTATACTTCTTTTTCTAAAATTCTTCACCACCCTCCAACCTACACATTTTGGATTGATTAATATATTTGTATGTCAACTGATGTTTAATGTTGCTTCAGTTACGAAGCTTTACCTCTTATCCGTCCATATTTTCTTTGATCCCCAAAATATCCCAATTGGGTTCACTTTATATTTTCACAAAGAGATCATTTGATATAACTGAAAGAGTAAAACTGATAAAATAATTACCGAGAGAATTAAGGTGTTGTTTGAACCATGTATCAACAACTGAGGAGGAAAGTAATTGCCATGACATGCAGGTGCTCGGTGGATTTCTTTCTCCACCTCGTCCTCCTCCCTTCAAATTTCAAAACCCTCTTTTTCCACAAATTAAAATTAAATAAATAATTATATATTCCAACTTTCGTCCCATTCAAGACACGAGTTCTGATTTTGTAAAAGAAATTCTTTGGTAGGGAGGCAAGTTGTAAAAATGAACATGATAGGCTATGATAGATGATTCTGGTCCAAGTGTAGTTTGGATGGACTGGGGTCAAATTAGGGTTCACCTTTTACTGACCGGTTCAGAAGTTATATGATTTAAATTTTGGATTAGGCAAAATACATAGTTTACCCATCGAACTTGTACTCAAATCCCTATTACACACTCGTCGATCACGGGAAACCTTTTACACACCTAACTTTTCAAAAGTGTATCTAAGACACACCATTTTGATGACGTGTTGCTCGCGTATTTTACACGCATAAGAGGCGAGTGGAGAGTTAAAATTTTGCATCTAAAGCCTCATTTTGACGCCACTTGTCTAGCTTTTTCATTTTTTTATTTTTCTGAATATTTTATTAATTTTTTAGAAAACAAATCCACAAATTGTTTTCCACCTTCTTCCTTTACTGCACCATCGCCTTCTACTATCACACCGTCAGACATTTTTGCCAAGGTCTAAAGGAGGAGAGTAAACGAAAAATCAGTGTTCTCGTATTTGAGTACTCATTGGAAATTGATATTGGTGATGATTTATTTTTTAAATTCTCCAATTTGATATTTATCTCAATATTGGAAGGGTCATACTAAGCTTTTGGTTAATTTCATCATTTACAGCACCAAAAATTTCTTAAAACTTTCCACTAGTAAATTTGGGATTTTTAATTACAAGGGTGGGATATTTAATGTGGCAAAAAATAAAGAGTAATGGTGAAGTTTATGTGAAAAAGAAGATCAAAATTAATGATGAATTTATACGGGTGGGATGGTGGGTCTTGAAAGTGGCAAAGATAAGGTAGTAGATCTTTGGTCTTTTGCATCAATCTATCATTGTAATTAAAGATTTGATGCTAGTATAGAATTACTCGGCTTGGGGAGGAGGGGCAGCCATGGCGGTACAACTTGGGGAAGATGAAGAAGATGAATATAATTGTAATTTCAAGTATTTTCTTCTTTTTTTAAGTCAATAACACGTGGCACGTTATTATTGGTGCATGATTATACTTGCTGAGAAAAAAGTGGTTAAACAGCGAAGAGGTGTGTCTTAGACACACTTCTAAAAGGTTGGGTGTGTAAAAGATTTTTCGTGATCGACAGGTGTGTAATAGGGATTTGAGTACAAGGTCGATGGGTAAACTATGTATTTTGCCTTTGGATTAAGATAGTAATGTTTGAAATGTATATCCAATTTTGTTTAACTTATTTTATATATAATGATTTGATTTGTATATTGATTAAATCACAAACCATTATAAGATCCGCCTTCTAACAGTAATATATGCATCAACAATACATAATACAACTCTTGACAATCTTAGCAATATATACGGTCTATGCGTCGGATGTATTTTTACACATACTCCCTCCGGTCCATAATAAGTGACCAATTTGCTTTGGGCACACCCATTAAGAAAATATTAAACTCTAGACAAAAAGAATTAGTTTGACTAAACTACCCTTAATTAAATATTGCAGCATAGTTATAGTAGCACTTATTTCTCTTCTCAAATGTGATGAATTTAGTCGCCCCTTTTTAACCTGTAGCCGCTTTGTTTTTCTGTTTGCACCCGTACCCGTTTTTTGTTAAAAGCCTTTTAAAAAGACTATTTTGCCCTTCTTTATTAAAAGACTAGTTTCTCTTCAAGTATACGCCAGTCCTCTACTGTCTATGTCTCTCTCTCCCGTTATTCGCGTTTTTTGATTTGGTCTTCTCTTAAATCAAACGGTTTTTGTCATTATTTTTCAACTGTTTGTTCCCCAATAACATTACGTATAATTACAGGTATATTGCATTAACTTTCTGGGTTTTATTTTAGTATTAATTTTTACGATTTAATTTCTGGTTTTGGTTTTGATAGTCATGTATTTGAATTTGTGTTTTGTTTTTTGTAAAAATTACAACATGTTTTTGCTGAAGTTTTTGTTTTGTAACTGGTGAACTTCATCATTCTAGGAGCCGACGTTTTTTTTTTTTGTAATTGCTGGACTTCAGCATTTAGGAGCTGGAGTTTTTGTTTTATATTTGCTGAACTTCAGCCTTCTTAGAGCTGAAGTTTTAACTGATTTTTTTGATAATGTTCTGACGTTATTTTTTTGTATCTTTTACTTTTTTTGTACATATGGCATCTACGAAATTCAAATCACCTACAAATCCTAAAGCACCAAAAGATCCTAAAGCAGCTAAAGCACCTAAAGATCCTAAAGCACCTAAATAAATGAACTAAATAACTTCAGCATCTTCTGCTGAAGTTTTTGAAAAAGCTTTACGACAAAACTACTGAATCCAGGACAAAACTTCAGCATACTTAGTGCTGAAGTGTGATGACCCAAAAGGTCATCACTTGCTTTTAAATTAAATCTGTGTTCCGAGGCCTTAAAAACCTCTTTTACCTTCACCTCGATTTGCGTGCGCAGTCCGGGCGTGTAGCCGGAAATCTGTTATGTGAAAAATCTGTGAAATATTGAAATTTTGACTTGGAATGCATCTAAGTTGACTTCGGTCAACATTTTTGGTAAACGAACCCTGACCCGTGATTTGACAGTCCCGGAGGGTCCGTAGGAAAATACGGGACTTGGGCGTATGCCCGGAATCGAATTCCGAGGTCCCAAGCCCGAGAAATAAATTTTTAAGGAAAATTATTTTCTGAAATTGTTTAAGAAAATTTGAAAAATAAAATTTGATTAGAACATGGTGGTATCGGGCCCGTATTTTGGTTTCGGCGCCCGGTATAGGTCTTATATATGATTTAAGACATTTCTGTAAAAATTTGGTGAAAAACGGATATCGTTTGACGTGATTCGGACCTAAATTGCTAAAGTTGATGTTTTATGAAGTTTGAGAAAAGTTCTTTGATTTTGAGGTTTAATTCGTTGCTATTAAGGTTATTTTGGCGATTTGATCACACGGATAAGTTTCTATGATGTTGTTGAGTTAGTACTTTGTGTTTGGTTAGGAGCCCCGAGGGCTCGGGTGTGTTTCGGATGTGTTTCGGGAAGTTTTGGACATAAGAAAAGTTGCAGAAATAGTTGTTCTGGTGTACTGATGTTTTCTTCTTCGCGTTCACGGGATGGCCCTCGCGAACGCGATGTGTAAATGATGCTGGAGGAATTTCCTTCTACGCGAACGCGTAGCTCAGGTCGCGAACGTGAGGCAGTGGGGGGTTATCCCTTCGCGAACGCGGTCCTGGCCACGCGAACGCGAAGGCCAAGTGGGCCTGGGCAGGGGGTGGGGCACTTGTCTCACGGGAACGCGACCCATTGGACGCGAACGCGAGGGCTTGAGGAGGTTCTTCTCCGCGAACGCGAGCCCGTTTACGCGAACGTGAAGGCCTGTAGGCCTGACTCATCGCGAACGCGAAGAACATTTTTGCCCAGTTATTTTAAAGTCTCAAAAACAGAACACTTACGGGATTTTCATAAAATTTCATAAACCCCTTCTTCTCCAAAGCTCTTGGGCGATTTTTGAAGCATTTCCTCATCATAATCTCTTGGGTAAGTAATTTTTAACTTGTTATCTTCCATTTTTATCAACACCCACTAGATTTCTAGGCTTAAAACATGAGATTAAGGGTAGAAAATTAGGGATTGGGTAGAGTTAGGGCTTTTTGATTAATTGTGATTTAGACCTTGTTTTGGGGTCGAATTTCAAAATAAATTATATATTCGGGCTCGTGGGTGAATGGGTGATCGGGTTTTGGTCCGAACCTCGTGTTTTGACCAAGCGGGCCCGGGGGTCAATTTTTGACTTTTTGGAAAGAATGATTGGAAAGTTATAATTAAGCATTTGAAATTTGATTGTTTGACGTTTATTGATGTTATTATGTCGATTATGTCTAGATACAATTGATTTGGAGCCGAATTCGAAAGGAAAGGCAGTGTTTGAGGATTGAGTTGGCCGTGCAAGTTCGAGGTAAGTGTTTGGCCTAACCTTAGCTTGAAGGATTAGGAGTGTGTCCTATTTGCTATTTGTTTTCTTGTTGAGTACGACGTATAGGCATGGTGACGAGTATCTATACGTTGGTGTCGAGCATGACCGTGGGTCTTATATTGTGATTTTTATGACTTCGTTGTATTATTCATGCCTTGGTGAAAATCTCTAATTGTTATGCAAAGTTGTGAAAAGAATTGTGACCTATGAACGTTGAGGAGTGTTGGCTCCAGTTGTATAACGAATTGTGAAAGTATAAGTGATAATTGAACATCTAGAGCAGTGGCTCGAGTGATGAAGTGAATTGTGAAGTAAAAGTGAGAAAGAGAAGAGATCATTATGTTGCCACCTTGCTAGGCTATTGTTGGGTTGTGGTTCCTTTGTATTGTGTTCTTAATTGATATTATGGATACTTAGGTTGATGATTCTTTGTGTTAGGTAAGGATTAAGGTTATAGCTGAGGTAGTTAGATGTTGGAATAAGTTTGGGTATAGCTGAGGTAGTTAGGCGTTGTAACAAGTTTGGGTATAGCTGAAGTAGTTAGGTGTTGTAACCAGTTTGGGTATAGCTGAGGTAGTTAGTTGTTGGAACAAGCTGGGTTATAGCTGGTGTAGCTAGAAGTTGGAACAAGTTTGGTTATAGCTGTTTTTTCCTTGTCGGGACGTATTTACTTATGCTGTCGAATCCCTTGCCGGGATAGCGTAGACGTTTTGATCCCTTGTCGGGACTCTCGTTATAATTGTAAATATTATATGTGGATCGGGTTGCACGCCGCAACAATATTATATATGGATCGGGTTGCACGCCGCAACAATATTATATATGGATCGGGTTGCACGCCGCAACAATATTATATGTGGATCGGGTTGCATGCCGCAACAATATTATATGAGGATCGGGTTGCACGCCGCAACAATTTTATATGTGGATCGGGTTGCATGCTGCAACAATGATAAATGAAATGGGAGCGGGTAGTACGCCTACCACAAGATACATGAAATGGGAGCGGGTGGCACGCCTGCCACGAGATACATGAAATGGGAGCGGGTGTCACGCCTGCCACAAGATATGAGAAATGGGATCGGGTTGCACACCTGCAACAAGATGTGAAAAGAAAGTGAAATCTGCTTTTGTTTCCTTATTCTTGTTAGTGGTTGGATTTTGATCCCTTTATAATTCTCTTGATATTCTGTTTTTACCTGTTATCCCCGAAGCATGTTTCCCCCTCCCATCTTTACTTGTTTACTTCTGTATTTCTTTTTCGCTGTATATATTTGAACTACACAGGTTTATATGGTAGTTTGGTCTAGCCTCGTCACTACCTCGCCGAGGTTAGGCTAGACACTTACCAGCACATGGGGTCGGTTGTGTTGATGCTACACTCTGCACTCTTTTGTGCAGATCCCAGTGCTGTTGACTTCGGACAGTAGATCAGTTGGCTACCTTCAGTCCACGTGGAGATCCAAGGTAGAACTGCAGGCGTCCGCAGGCCCTGGCGTCTCCTCTATCTTCTATTCCCTGTTTCATTTTCCTTATTTCAGAAACGGAGTACTGTTATTTCTTCAGACTTTGTGCGTAGTGAATTTTAGACTGTCTGTGACACTGTGACACCAGATTTTGGGTGGTTAAGGCTTGAGTAATTGTAATAGACATAGATTCCCGATATTTCATTTCATTATTTTCTTCCGCTTAATTTAACTTTCCGCTGTTTATACGTTATCGCTTTGTATTTGATAAAAAGGAATAAATGGATAATGAAGTAATTAGTTTTAAAGAATTGGCTTGCTAGCTCACATTAGTAGGCACCATCACGACTCCCGAGGGTGGGAAGTCCGGGTCGTGACATGAAGTATTAGGAAATGAACTAATAAACTTCAGCATAGTCTGCTGAAGTTTTAGCAAATGGACTAAATAAATTCAGTATGTTTGAGCATGAAGTTTTAGAGTGCACTAACTGTATAGTATACAGGAGTAAACGTAACAAACACAATTAATGTAGTAATTATTTTGCGTTGGGGTATGTGTGAGCACCTAATTTTTGCCCCACGTGAAAATAACTCCTAAAAATAGGCCAAAAATAATTTTAATGGATTTTAGAAGTTTTTCTTTATTTAGTTGCATTTCATGCGTGTTTAATATTTTAAAATCATGAGAAAAGCCATATAAATTGTCACATTTTAATTTCATGCCATCTTAGGTTTAATTTGCATTTAGAAATTAATTACATTGCTAAATGCAACATTTAAATAACTAAAAATTAAAAAAAATGCATTCTTATTAGTTTAGTTAATTAATTAGGCAAAATAGATAAATAATCTGGCCATACAAATTAAATTAAACTAAATTGAGTTTAAAGTGGCTAACATTATAAATTATAAAGAAGGAAAAGAAAGAAAAGGGCTGCCAAGCTAAAAATCGGACTGGGCCATTTATTTCAAGCCCAATTCCTGCCTGACCCAACACCCATTTTTCATTAAAACTAAACCCTCCCTATTTCCTAACCTAGATCAGATCACACACATGAAAGTAGGGGTGTTCAAAACCGAACCGAGACCGAAAACCGAACCGAAATCGAAGCTTAATGGCTTATTGGTATTGGGTTAATGGTTTAACGGACGGGGAACGGATTGAAATTTTTTATTAACGGTTTATTGGTTTGGGGGCGGATTATTCAATTTTCTTAACGGATAATCCGTTAACCCGTTATGAATATATATATAAAATTTATTTTTATCCATGTATATATTAAATAATCAAAAATCCTTCTTCCTCCGGTACTCTATCAAAGTCAATTAGAATAAAAGAAAGCCAAATAAAAGGAGTCATCTAACTGTGACAAAAGACAGAATTTGCTGTCTGAAACAAGATAACAACACCAGTTACACCACTGCTTCATCAACTTTGCCTGGGTTTTAAGGCATCCTAGAATTCAAAGCATGACGAACATTTGTTTTAACAACGGCCAATTGGAAATCTTTCACATGGACTAAGGCCAATGTGCATAAACATAAATAAGATTCTAGACAGATGATTTACCCATCACGGTGTCTCTTCTGCCTCGTCACTCTTAGTACGTCGACCACGTATTTAAACATACAGAGACTAAATTTTATTATATTTTGATTGAATTAGGCCGATAAATCGCCCGATAACCGTCCGATAAGAGCTAAACCGATACCAATCCGCCCGATAACTTATCGGTTTGCTTTTTTTTTTTCCCTCTCTGGCTTGACTACTCTGCTTGCTTAACACAAGTCTTATTTTACCTTCACGGACCACTTCACTACCCAGCAAGCTCCGGCTCTAAAGCAAGAAGCAAGGGCGCAACAAGCTGTTATTTCTATTTCTTTCCATTAGCTCTCCAAGGCCCGCTCTAAAAAGAAGTAGTCCATTGCCCACTTATTTTTTTTAAAGCATAAAACAATGGCTAGCGGATTAATACATTTAAAAGTCGATAACCGATAAGCCAAACCATTAAAAGTAAATAACCGCTCAATCCACCCGATAAGCAGCCCTACAGGAAAGATCCCCTTCCCTTCTAAGAGAGAGAGAACGGCTGAAACCCCTGCCGAAAAAAAAAAAGGAAAATATTTTCACTCCCTCCGAGCGACCCCGTCTCTCATCTCAGCATAGGGACCGAAAACACACATATGAGCATACACATTCACGACCAATAGACCGTGAAAACGTAGCAATTTGATACAAGATTTGGAAAAATGCAAAAAAAAAAAAAAAAAAAAAAGAATAACAGAAAACTTTGAAAAAAGAAGAAAAATCTGGATTTTGCTGCTGCTGTTTTCTTCCTTCATTGACTGAGCTCCATCGCCCAGTTGCAGACCTTTATTTGGTCTTGTTTAGCTAATTTTCCTTGCCAATAGCCAGTCGAGCTACACTTTCCAATCCAAGTCTTTATTTGGTGGACTTTTGTTGATTATTATTCTTTCCAGTATAGGTGTGTCTGTATCTTATGATTTCTTTTTAGTTGAATGAAGTTGAAATTGTTGGGATATATACTATTAACCATGAATTTTGGTTTGGATATAGTATTTATTATGGAGCAATTGCTTATTCAATTTTAATAAAGTTTTAAATAGATCATATATTCGTCTGTGTCCTTTACTTATATAGTAGATGATTTAGTGTACAGAGTTTAGCTTATACACGGAAGATTAAATCATCGGTTCTTATAAGTATAACGATCATGTTCACAATCTAATGATGGAATTGGACAAACCATCAGGAATGATAGTAGCACAAGATTAAAGATAATTTATCTTGATTATGGCAATGGTTTAATTCCACCTTCTTGTGCTAGTACATTTTGTATGTATTGAACGGACCAAGTAGAGATAAGTATTTTATACTGACTTAATAAAATAAACTCTCTAGCCATTAAATGTACTTATACTCTTAATCTTGATATAATTGTTATTAGTTGTGTATATTATTATTGTTTTGATTTATTAAAAGGCGAGATTCTTTCGTGGGTCAATATGTGTAACGACCCGACATGTCGTTTTAAGAATTAATGCCTCGTTCAGCGACTTAAGGTCTCGAGCATCTTCGTAATATGTATTATGACTCGCGTGTGTGGTCGAGTTTAGTTTTCGGAAGAGTCGGAACTAAATTTAAAGAAAAAAATTCTCATTTGGAAGCTTCAATAGAAAGAGTTGACCGGAGAGTTGACTTTTAAGCAAACGACCTCGGAATGGAGATTTGATGATGGCAATAGCTTCGTATGGTGATTTTGGACTTAGGTGTATGTTCAGATTTGAATTTGGAAGTCCGTAGGACAATTCGGCGCATTTTGGCGAAAGTTGGAAAAGATGAGATTTTGGAAAAAAATCGACCGAAGGTTAAAATTTTGATAACGAGGTCGGATTTCGATTCCGAAAATTGAAACAGCTCCGTTACGTCATTTATGACTCACGTGCAAAATTTGAAGTCATTCCGAATTGATTCGATATGTTTCGACGCAAAATATAGAAGTTGGAAGATTTGAAAAACTCATAATTCGATTCAAGGCGCGATTCAAAATTTCCGTGTTGTTTAATGTTGTTTAAAGCCTCGAATTAGTTTGTATTGTATTTTGGGATATGTCGGTATAAATTGTTAAAGTCCCGAGGGCCTCGGATGAATTTCGAAAGGTTAACGGAATAATTTCGGACCGAGGTAGCTGCTGAAATTTGCTGCTGTTTTTCTGGGCAGCAGCTGATGTTTTCGCTTCTGCGGAAGCTTCATCGGAGAAGCGACAGCGCAGAAGCGATGCCTTGCATCGCAGAAGCGAAATGTGAAGGGACATGGCAGTCATCACAGGTGCGATATTGGAAGCGCAGAAGCGGATGTTGGCAGCCATGGGAGTGATCGCAGAAGCAGCAATTCTTTTGCATGAAAGTAGAAGTATTTGTATATGATATGTAGATGAGCCATGGTTCTTTGCATGTAACCAAAGAACGTATGCCATTGTAATGAGAAATGAAGAAGATCAATGGCGGCTTGGGCAGTGAACGCAGCAGCAACCTGGACAGGAGCTGATGAAGAAGGCCGCAGATGCGCCTGGCCATCGTATAAGCGACAAACGCAGAAGCGACAGTGGCTTCGCAGGTGCGAGATTGGCCTGGGCACTGTGGATCGCAGAAGCGAGCTTTTGAGTCGCAAAAGCGGCTTCGCAGGTGCGTAAATCAGTCCGCAGAAGCGGAAATGACAGAAACATAAGGCATCGAAAATCAGTGACTTTTCATTTCGTTTTGGGAATTTTTGGAGCTCAGTTCTTGGGCGATTTTGAGGTGTTCTTCACGATTTCGACTCAAGTAAGTGTCCTATACACGAATATGTTTGTATTGCATAAATCCATAGTTATTTTCATCGTTTAATACGGATTTAGATGGAAGAAATCAAGATTTTTGCAAAATCTTCCAAAAACGAAAATTTAAGATTTGGAGGTCGAGTTGTTATCGGAATTTGATAAAATTGGTATG
>NW_017675631.1:53712-57493 GCF_001879085.1 Nicotiana attenuata
CTTAGTAAGTCCTTGATTTGTCATGCCTCATCCTTTGTTGTCGAGTTTGTATTTATATGATAATTTGGTGTAAATTTCCATTGGATTTTCATGTGAATTTCGTGTGTTGTTGAATTTCGTGAAAATAATTAGATTATGGATTTTCCTTCTACAGATAATCAATTAATTAAGTAAGTTTAAATTGAAGTATTAATATATTTATCGAAAATTTGGATTAAAGAAGGTGACGTATTATGCTGAGTTAATTTTCCATCTTTGTTGTAGTTGTCGGGGTTTTATGTACTTTGTGCGGAGCCTTGTGCTATTTGTTGTATAATTAAGTGATTTTGTTGTATCTTTGGAATTTGGTTGTCGCCCATGGGCAATTTATAATATGAATTTTTGTTGTGTTGCCATAGTAATATCCATGTAAATTATGGTGTGATTTGGGTCACTGTTATGCGGCGAATAAGGGTGGCATTCCATTTTTGATATTATGTAAGTATAAGGGTGGCATTTCATTGTGGTTATGTGTTGGGATATTGTCTTGGCGGAGCGATAAGGGAGGCTAATATAGGAGCGATAAGGGTGGCTATTATAGGAGCGATAAGGGTGGCTATTGTCAGGAATGATATGTGGTGATGTGAGGATATTATGTTAGTGACTTTATGTGATGCTGTGATTTCTTGGTGATTTCTTTTATATTTTGTGCAAATTTTTTTTTAAAATCCAGTAAATTTGATAATAATTGGATATATGTTGAAGTTATGAGCCTGTGAATATTGTCGGGCGGATTATGATATGGGCACGAGATGCCAGAAAAATATGATGAATTTATTATTAGCACGTAAATTGTCCGTGCAGTTATGATATGAAATATGGGCACGAGATGTCGTGGTTATATAGTTAAAATGATATTGGCACGTGAGTTGTCCGTGCGGTTGTGATAGAGAAATTGGCACGAGGTACCGTGGAAATATGAAAATGGGCTGAGACCCGTATTTTATGATTTGAAATATGGTGTCCCATGGTGATTTTTATTTGGAAGAATTATATTGGAAAGATATTTGTTTGGAAGAATTATGATAAAGATATTTATTTGAAGGAGGTATGTTCGAAATATATTTATCGGAAAATATTATATCCTAAAGATTACTATTGGAAAGATCTATAGGCGAAAGATTAATATTTGAAGAAATTGATTAATTGGTCGTACTTGTATTCATTATTTACTGAGCAATATATATGGTGTTCTTGTTGCCCTGCTGTTTATATCACTGGTTGATTATTGTTGCCATCATTGTTATTTGTTTCCTATTATTTTTATACGTTATATTGAACAGGTTATTAGACTAGTGAGTGTCTTGACTGTACCTCGTCACTACTCTACCGAGGTTAGTCTTGATACTTACTGGGTACCGCTGTGGTGTACTCATACTATACTTCTGTACATTTTTTTTATGTACAGAGCCAGGTATTGGAGATATAGGACTCGGATAGAGTTAGAGTGTGATCGCAAGGATTCAAGGTAGAGCGGCGTGGTCGTCGCAGTCCCTTGGAGTCTTTCCCCTTTATCGTACTGTCAATTATTATTCGAGTAGTATTGTACATTTAATTTCCTTTAGATCATTTCATGTATTCAGTTAGAGCTCGTGACTCAGTACTACCAGTCCTTGGATGTTGTATCTTTATTTCCGCTATTGGTTTCGATTATTAAAAAAAATGACTTGAATTGTTATTATAAACGGCTTACTTAGTCTTAGAGACTAAGTGCCATCACGACATTTATGGTGGAATTTTGGGTCGTGAAAAGTTGGTATCAGAGCTTTGGGTTCATAGGTTCTACGAGTCACGAACTAGTTTAGTAGAGTCTTGCGGATCGGTACGGAGACGTCTGTACTTATCTTTGAGAGGCTACAGAACTATTAGGAAATTTCTACTTCTTTCATTCCTTTCGTGCGAATTTGTTGATTGTGTAATTTGAGCCTTTGTATCTCTATTCTCTCACAGATCGTGAGGACACGTGCTACCGGGTCAACAGAGCAAACACCCGCGCATTCTGCTAGGGCCGTAAGAGGTCGGGGCCGAGGTAGAGGCCGAGGAAGGGCACGTGTCCAACTAGAACACCTGTCAGAGCTGCAGTTGAGGAGCCGCCAATAGCTCCGGTTGGAGGACATGTACCAGAAACACATGTGGTTACGCCCGGACTTCAGGAGACTTTAGCACAGTTCCTAAAAATGTTTGGCACATTAACTCAGGCAGGACTGATCTCTATTTCACCAAATATTTCACAGATTGGAGGAGTAGTTCAGGCTCCTACAAACCATTCTCCAGAGCAGCAGGTTAACATTGGTCAAGTTCCGAATATAGTACCGGTACAGCCTAATATTCCGGTTCAGCCTGCGGTCAGGCCAGGGGCATCAGAAGAAGAACAAAAGAGACTTAGAAGGTTTAAGAGGTATGAACCACCTACTTTTAGTGGCACAGCTACAGAGGATGCTCAGGAATTTCTGGAAAAGTGTCATCGTATTCTCCGTACCATGGGTATTGCGGAGGTGAGCGGAGTCGCCTTTACTATATTTCAGCTCAGGAGCAGCGTATCAGTTATGACTAGTATATGAAGAAGGTAGACCAGCCGATGCAATACCACCAACTTGGGCTCAATTTTCGACAATGTTTTTGAAAGAGTTTGTTCCTGAGACTCTTCGAGATGCGTGGCGCACAGAGTTTGAACGGTTACGTCAGGGCACCATGACAGTGTCAGAATATGCCATCAGGTTCAGTGAGTTAGCTCGTCGAGCACCTGTTTTGGTTCCTACCATCGAAGAACGGGTCCGCAGATTCATTGAGGGACTTGATTATGATATTAAAATATGCATGGCTCGAGAGTTGCAAACCGATACCCCATTTCAGCAAGTAGTGGAGATTGCGAGGAGAATCGAGGGTGTATTAGCTGAGGAAAAGGATTATAAAGAGACCAAAAGGTCTCGAAGCACTGGAGGGTTCAGTGGATTTTACTCTTCAGCTATGAACTATTATGGCGGAGGCTCTAGCAGTCGATCAGCTCAGTCCGCTCATCAGAGTACTCGGGGTGCTCCAGTAAGTTTTAGTAGTGCACCACCGGCACGAGGTTCTTACAGTGGTTATTCCAGTTATCCAGCACAGACTCAGTACGAGCAGCTACGACCTCAGAGAGGTTGTTATGAGTGTGGTGATACTAGGCACATCATGAGAGATTGTCCCAGACTTGGGAGAGGTGGATTTCGTCGAAACACTCAGGCTACTGGCCCCAATACACTTACTACCCCAAGTGCACAGCCAATTAAAGGTGGAGGACAGGCGGGTAAAGGGCTCCCCAGAGGGGGAGGCCCATTCCGTTGATATATTTGCTATGGCGTCATTACAGGTATGACCTTGAATTGTTATAAAAGGATACTTTTCGCGAATTTGATTTAGTTGTGAATATTGAGTCGAGTCCTCCTATTATGCGCCACTTATGGTGAGCATTATTATTTTGTGACCCATTAAAATATTTATCTCTGTTAGGAGGTTTGATGTTGTTAGCCCGTGTCTATCATTCCTATTTTATTTTTACACTATTGAGGGTTATAAGTCCAAACGTGACTTTCTATTACTCACTATAGTGGATTTTTATATGATTCCAGAATAATTAATTTCAGTTTTACGAATTATATGCCCTATTGGTATGGGGGTTTATTATGTGTTGTAGAAATTGTTTACGGATTTAAGTTAAAAAAAAGGGGAGTAGGAAAAAAATATCAGTTGCACAATGTGCAAGATA
>NW_017675631.1:59174-63078 GCF_001879085.1 Nicotiana attenuata
GAAGCGCAGAAGCGGATGTTGGCAGCCATTGGAGTGATCGCAGAAGCAGCAATTCTTTTGCATGAAAGTAGAAGTATTTGTATATGATATGTAGATGAGCCATGGTTCTTTGCATGTAACCAAAGAACGTATGCCATTGTAATGAGAAATGAAGAAGATCAATGGCGGCTTGGGCAGTGAACGCAGCAGCAACCTGGACAGGAGCTGATGACGAAGGCCGCAGATGCGCCTGGCCATCGTATAAGCGACAAACGCAGAAGCGACAGTGGCTTCGCAGGTGCGAGATTGGCCTGGGCACTGTGGATCGCAGAAGCGAGCTTTTGAGTCGCAAAAGCGTCTTCGCTGGTGCGTAAATCAGTACGCAGAAGCGGAAATGACAGAAACATAAGGCATCGAAAATCAGTGACTTTTCATTTCGTTTTGGGAATTTTTGGAGCTTGGTTCTTGGGCGATTTTGAGGTGTTCTTCACGATTTCGACTCAAGTAAGTGTCCTATACTCGAATATGTTTGTATTTCATAAATCCATAGTTATTTTCATCGTTTAATACGGATTTAGATGGAAGAAATCATGATTTTTGCAAAATCTTCCAAAAACGAATATTTAAGATTTGGAGGTCGAGTTGTTATCGGAATTTGATAAAATTGGTATGGTTGAACTCGTATCGTAATGGGTGTTCGGATTTCGTAAGAATTATGTTGGTTCCGAGAGGCGGGTCCCGCGTTGACTTTTGGTTGACTTTTTAGAATAAAATTTTTTCGACTTTATATTATTCGGAATTGTTTCCGATGAATTTTAATGAAGTTATACAATTAATTTGGATAGATTTGAGCTATCCGGAGGTCGATTCAAGCAAGGAGGCGATTTTGGAATATCGGACTAACTTCATAAAGGTAAGTATCTTGCCTAACCTCGTGTGGGGGAATTTCCCCTTAGTCATTGAGTCTTATGTGAAAATTGTTTGAATGAAAATCATGTACGTGAGGTGACGAGTACGTACTTGATTTATATGTGCAAATTATATCGACTAAAATTCATAGACACCCTTACGTATTAAAGTGAAAAAAAATCGTTGGAACTTAGTAAGTCCTTGATTTGTCATGCCTCATCCTTTGTTGTCGAGTTTGTATTTATATGATAATTTGGTGTAAATTTCCATTGGATTTTCATGTGAATTTCGTGTGTTGTTGAATTTCGTGGAAATAATTAGATTATGGATTTTCCTTCTACAGATAATCAATTAATTAAGTAAGTTTAAATTGAAGTATTAATATATTTATCGAAAATTTGGATTAAAGAAGGTGACGTATTATGCTGAGTTAATTTTCCATCTTTGTTGTAGTTGTCGGGGTTTTATGTACTTTGTGCGGAGCCTTGGGCTATTTGTTGTAAAATTAAGTGATTTTGTTGTATCTTTGGAATTTGGTTGTCGCCCATGGGCAATTTATAATATGAATTTTTGTTGTGTTGCCAGTAATATCCATGTAAATTATGGTGTGATTTGGGTCACTGTTATGCGGCGAATAAGGGTGGCATTCCATTTTTGATATTATGTAAGTATAAGGGTGGCATTTCATTGTGGTTATGTGTTGGAATATTGTCTTGGCGGAGCGATAAGGGAGGCTAATATAAGAGCGATAAGGGTGGCTATTATAGGAGCAATAAGGGTGGCTATTGTCAGGAATGATATGTGGTGATGTGAGGATATTATGTTAGTGACTTTATGTGATGCTGTGATTTTTTGGTGATTTCTTTTATATATTGTGCAATTTTTTTTTAAATCCAGTAAATTTGATAATAATTGGATATATGTTGAAGTTATGAGCCTGTGAATATTGTCGGGCGGATTATGATATGGGCACGAGATGCCAGAAAAATATGATGAATTTATTATTAGCACGTAAATTGTCCGTGCAGTTATGATATGAAATATGGGCACGAGGTGGCGTGGTTATATAGTTAAAATGATATTGGCACGTGAATTGTCCGTGCGGTTGTGATAGAGAAATTGGCACGAGGTACCGTGGAAATATGAAAATGGGCTGAGACCCGTATTTTATGATTTGAAATGTGGTGCCCCATGGTGATTTTTATTTGGAAGAATTGTCTTGGGAAGATATTTGTTTGGAAGAATTATGAGAAAGATATTTATTTGAAGGAGGTATGTTCGAAATATATTTATCGGAAAATATTATATCCTAAAGATTACTATTGGAAAGATCTATAGGCGAAAGATTAATATTTGAAGAAATTGATTAATTGGTCGTACTTGTATTCATTATTTACTGAGAAATATATATGGTGTTCTTGTTGCCTTGCTGTTTATATCACTGGTTGATTATTGTTGCCATCATTGTTATTTGTTTCCTATTATTTTTATATGTTATATCGAACAAGTTATTAGACTAGTGAGTGTCTTGACTGTACCTCGTCACTACTCCACCGAGGTTAGTCTTGATACTTACTGGGTACCGCTGTGGTGTACTCATACTATACTTCTGTACATTTTTTTATGTACAGAGCCAGGTATTGGAGATATAGGAAGCCTCGTTATGGTAGTATTAATTCAGATATTTCGAATTAAGTCCATGATAGGAAGCCTCGTTAATTAAATACTGCGGTCTCTGCTGTGCCCGAATAATTAGGAATTAAATTGAATTCTATTTCTTGGTGAAAAAGGAAGACCCAACAGGTTTAGGAAAAGAGTTTTAAACCCTAAAACCTGTGGCTATATGAAGAGGTCTTATTCCATAAGGAGGCAAGGTTTTTACTACATGCTTTTCCTAGGAGAAATTCGCCCACACGAATTTCGCTAATTCCAGGCATTATTCGGGTCACACAGCAGAAGATTGTGGAACTGGAGGATGATCTCGTGGACGGTTTCGTTCTTGTTTGGGGGCTTCTCGCGATCGCGGTCACGCTTCAAGAGATAAGTATCGATTTTATGTTCGATTAAAATCTGTGATTATGTGTTGTCTATATTACATGTAAGTGATCCTGGCTATTTGCTTCCGCTGTTCATACCTGCTATCCATCAATTAGTATCAGAGCCATATCGGATACCAAGTGGTGATAGGAGTTAACCCTTATGGTCTCCACTATATATAGTAAGATAATAAATTTATGCCTCGACTTTAGGTCTTCCATATCGGATAAATTTATTATGAACTTACTGAATATAATTACTAGTAGTTGATAACATGTATTGACTCTCCATCTGAGTTCACATGTTGAATCAATTTTGTAATTATAATGCAACCATGATTAAGTGGTGATAGAAATATATTTCTATGGTCTTCCAGTATTAATTTCAAGTGAGTGTAAATTTATGCGTTGACTTTAGGTCTTTCTCCATATCGGATAAATTTATTGTAAGCTCACTAGGTGAAATACTAGTTATTGATATCATGTACTTACTCTCCATCTGAGTATACATGTTGGATCAATGGAACTAGAGCTATTAGTTATGATATATACAATTGACTAAAAATAACCGTTTGCTCTCCATCTGAGTTGGTTCTGTTTCTTTTTTGTATTGTATAATTCTTGCATTATATAATATACTTTGCATGAATGGCTCTTTTCCCATCGAAATTTGCTATTCGAGATGCATGTATGTCTATATATTGAATGCAGTCTGAATTTTATTATTCAGTGTCAATTGACTTATTATGATCTATTTTATGTTGTATATCTCAACTCCACAATGATTTCATATAGTTTGTTGTTTCACTTGTCAAAAAAAAAAATTCTTTGGTCGAGATAAGACATTAATTTGATGGATGCCATGTATGTACCATTTGCTATAAGATTATTTTCGTATTTTTTTTTGGTTCAAAATAAGAGATGGTATATCTTAGTTATTTTCGTAACTACTGGCTATATTGTAGCTTGTATAAATAAAT
>NW_017675632.1:0-1097 GCF_001879085.1 Nicotiana attenuata
ATAGTCAAAACTCAACAAAGATATACTCAAGATCTAACTTGCAAATAGTCTAATTTTCTACCAACTTCACTAGCAAAGGCGTGTATCCGGGTTCTGGTCGATTGGACAGACATGGAATGCCTGTTAGAGGAGATTCGGATGAGTTTAGCCGTGGTTTTTTGCACATATATTAAGATGATTTAAGTTCAAGTTTGCAGATTGAGTTTCAAAAGTGTTTAACATGTTAACATATATATGCATCTAGTTCTGAATGTTTAATGTTCTGAACCTGAATTTTCCTTTGTATTAGAAATAAAATTACTGAACTTCTGTGGATCACTTTGTGTCTGGTTTTGATTTAACTATAAAGGATGTAGCCTCTCTGTTAACTGTATGTTTTTTTTTAATGTTGAAACCATAAATTTGTATAAGGCAGCAATGTATATCAAATGGTTTCAAAAGTAGAACTTAATGCAGGATCTTGAGGCTGTGGGCCTCAAGCATAGCAAAGACTAAAAAATCGCAGGAAAGGAGAAAAGGATGGATATCGAAAAAGTTTGAATGAAAATCTGATCACGAGAAGCCCCATATATAGGGGAAGTACAAAGTAACTGATGGCGCCATTATTGCCCTCGAAAAGCGTAACAACAGGCGCAATTAATGCGTTCATGGAAGCGGAATAGATAATCAATGATATGACCTCGAGGAGCAAGGAGTCATGATATTTGTGAATGACCCTGGAGGAGTGAAAAGGTAAAACGCCTCGACATTTGTGGGAGGGGCTACGCCAACAGCACGATGTCATTTCAAGAGCCCGCAGAATGAGGTGTGAAAAACATTTCTTATCGCTACCCTCTAAGAAACGCGGAGACTATCTGTATACAGTGAAATCAGAGGACTGACTTCCCATTGGCAAAATGCTTCGATAGATCACTCCAGAGGTCCGGGGTCTCGAGCCGGCCATTTCCCCCAAGATGTGTTGACATCCAGCCGAAGGTAACATCGACCGAAACCCCGCCGAACGCAGAAAGCTCCCGAAGAACGTATCCGGGGTCGACTAAATCTGTTCGAGCAGCTCGACATCGGCCCACGCACACATCATAAAGCTAGTTGGCTTT
>NW_017675632.1:1642-25344 GCF_001879085.1 Nicotiana attenuata
GGTATAATCCAAATAATAAAGGCTATAAATGCCTTCATGTTTCAACAGGACGTGTATATATCTCCCGCCATGTAGTATTTGATGAGTCCAATTTTCCCTTTGCAAAGCCTAATCCTCCAGTTATGTCCTCAAATTCAAATCCTCCATGTATCACGTTAAAAGTCATAGCTCCATGCACTTCCAGTGTAGTATTTGCATTTGCTTTGAAGCTGGCGAATTTAGCGATTATTGTAAAACACATCATTGTGCACTGCTTAGTATTGAATTTTGCGATTATTGTCACTCGTTAGTGTTGCTTATTTAGCGATTATCAAACCGAAACCGTACCGAAACCATACCGAACCAAAATAAGAAATACCGAACCGTACCGAAATAATTTGGTACGGTATTTGGTATACACAATTGATAAACCGAATACCGAAATACCGAACCGAAATTCTTAAATACCGAACCGAAATACCGAATGCCCACCCCTACCTCTTTCGATGCGAATTAATCAGAAAAATCTCGTTTTCAATACAAAATACCTTTCCAAAATACATAAAATAATTTTAAATCTGTCACATCCCTAAACCCGTACCCGGTCGTGATGGCGCCTCTCGTGAAGACAAGGCCAGTTGACACATTCCCATTCCAATCTTAAGCAGTAAAATAATAAGTATTAAGTCGTAAACATGATAAAATCTCAAAATGTAAGCAGTTAACAGTATAATTTGCGGAAAAACAAACCCAACACAGCCCGACATCGGGGTGTCACTAGTCATGAGCATCTACTAAGGTCCGAATACAACAAGAGTCTAAAATGTACTAGATACAGTCTAATGAAATCGAGAGGGAGAAAAGCAGCGCTTCGAACGTCGGGCACCTACCTTGCTAAACTCCGATGACTCTGCCTCTGAGCAACCAATACCCGCTATTGGGTTCAGAAATACCTGAATCTGCACACAAGGTGCAGGGAGTAAAGTGAGTATTTCCAACTCAATGAGTAATAAATATAAATGAAGACTGAGTAATATAAAGCCACGTAAGGCACAACATTAAGCTACAAGAGGCATAACAAATCAGTGAATATAATTAAGCAGTGAAATCTCATAAACCTCTCTTAAACAGTTAAACAATATATAGGAAAACAACTAATAAGTAAACACATAATATCTGCCCCTCGGGCACAGTAACAACAGAATCAGCCCCTCGGGCAATATCACAGAACAATACCAGCCCCTCGGGCTATATCTCATATCACAATGGGTACCCGCGCTCACTGGGGGTGTACAGACTCCGAAAGGGGCCCCTTACGGCCCAAGCGCATAATCAAGCCATCTCGTGGCATCATAAGCAGGCTCTCGGTCTCATATCAAATCTCAAGCCACCTCGTGGCGTACAAATCTCAGGCCCTCGGCCTCATTATCACATCTGAAGCCACCTTGTGGCGTACAAATCTCAGGCCCTCGGCCTCATTATCATAATCAGTGTATCACTGATGCGGCGTGCAGCCCGACCCAATAGTATCCTCACAATATAGGCCGTCGGCCTTACTCAGCCAGAATCTCATAAGCCCTTCGGGCCACAGTAAAATATGAAGCTCAGCTCAAATACTTTTGAAAATATCATTTGATGTATTTAAAACCGAATAACATAGCTGAGTTTTTAAAATAGTAAAAATATAGTATGACTGAGCACCAGTACGAAATCAAACAGTAAGGAAAATATCATTTAAAATCCCATATGGGTTCAAACAGTTGGCACGAAGCCCAAATACCGCGTTTAGCCCAAAATATATAATGATATCAAACAGTTAGCTATTAAATACACAGTAAAATAGTCATACGGGATGGACTAAGTCACAATCCCCAACGGTGCTCTACCCCACGCTTGTCATCTAGCGTGTGAGTCACCTCAACATAGCCGTACGCTATGAAATTCCGGGGTTTCATACCCTCAGGACAGCATTTAAAGTCATTACTCAGCTCGAACTAGCCCGAAAAGCTACTCTGCAACACGCTTGCCTCTCGAATCAACTTCCGAGTGCTCCAAATCTACCAAGTTCAGATTTTTATCATTAAATTATGCTAAACGAATGAATTTCAATTGAAAAATATTGCATTTAAGCACAAAATCGAAATCAGTCAAAACCTGTCCCCCGGGCCCGCATCCCGGAACTGGACAAACTTTATACCAAAATGTTCTTCATCATCTCACGAGTCCGTACATATAAAGAACTCGAAAATCAGAGTTTGTTTGACCCCTCAAATTATCCCTAGAAGGTCTCATAATCTCAAGCCCTAACTCCACCTTTTTCTACTGATTTTCATGAATTAAACACTGATATTTTGTTCCTTAATCACAATTAATCGAGTTTTAGGGTCCAAAATCCTTACCTCAATGAAGAACAATAATTTCCTCTCTTCAAAATCGCCCAAAGCTCCAAAATTCAAGTTAAAAAGTGAAGAAACCCTCTGAAAATCGCGAAGGAGGAATTAATATATTCTGACCCAGGCACTTCCGCATCTGCGGTGAATCTACCGCATCTACGGTACCGCATTTGCGGTCAATGAGCCGCTTCTGCGGCTTTCACTTAACTCAGCCCAAGCCGCATCTGCGATGCCAATTCCGCATCTGCGCTTTCGCAGGTGCGGTCCCCCACAACCGCATCTGCGGTTCCTGCCTTCCCAGGCATTTTTCCGCTTTTGCGATCACCTTTTCCGCATATGCGGCATCGCACCTGCGGTCCCCAATCCGCAGGTGCGGAAAACACCAGAAGCAGCAAAAATCTGCAACTTCTCAAAACCTTAAACTCTTCCGTCAACCATCCGAAATCACCCCGAGGCCCCCGGGACCTCAACCAAAAGTACAAACATATCCCGTAACCCTATTCAAACTTGTACCAATCTTCAGAACACCTCAAACAACATCGAAATCACCAAAACTCATCGAATTCAAGCCTAAGGTTCTAAATTCTTCCGCATTCCGCTTTTGATCAAAACCCAGTCAAACCACGTCCAAATGACCTGAAATTTTGCACACACATCCCAAATGACATTACGAAGCTACTGCAACTTCCAGAATTCCATTCCGACCCCTATATCAAAATCTGACCTAGCAACTGGAAAACGCCAAAAACTCAATTTCGCCATTTCAAGCCTAAATCTACTCCGGACCTCCAAAACACATTTCAATCACGCTCCTAAGTCCCAAATCATCTAACGGAGCTAACAAAATCATAAAAATTCCAATTCGAGATCATATACTAACAAGTCAAATCTTGGTCAAACCTTTCAAATTTCAAGCTTCAAACTGAGAACTGTTCTTCCACATTCATTCCGATCACCCTGAAAACCAAAACCAACGATTTACATAAGTCATAATACACTGCACGGGGCAAGTCATGCCCGAGAACTGGCGAGCAAAGTGCAAAAGCTCAAAACGACCTGTCGGGTCGTTACATCCTCCCCCACTTAAACATTTGTTCGTCCTCGAACGTGCCCATAGTTGTTCCAACAGCCAACAAATCGCTGTATAACCTTACAATGAAGATACCCGGGGATGATCCCACGTCACCCTATCTCATATAGGTCCGATAACACAATGTAACTGAAATTTCACAATCAACCTAGCCCATAAACCTTAGAACCACATTTCCATTTCTGAAATCTTCAATACGATCAGAATCTCACATTTATACTGTGAATAAGTTCGAACAAGCTGCAACAAACCATATCTGTAACCTCAGGTGCAAATTACATGATATACCACATAACTCAAACACTGGTAGCGATAACTTCTAATCACAGCAGCTGCACACAACAACCGAATATTGATAGAAAACCTCTTATCAACTAAAGTCTCATTCCGTCACTTTCATATACTGCCAATGATAAATGAAACACGCAATAAGCCATAACCATTTCTCAGATCAACCATTCACAAAGCCACTTCTCCTTTGGCAAAGACCATAGCAAATTTCTGAGCCGAACCTCGATATTATCTTTCCAACATGCTGAAATCGAATCCGTTCATATTCATTAATGATTCCAATGATCTCATCTAATCCAACACACTGCTCTGGTGACATGACGCATCAATACAGGCTAAATCCACAACTTGTGCAATCCGCGCACCAATACGCCACAATCCGAACATACTCAAATCATGAAAATGACTTAAATGAAAGAGCTGTACCGCAAGCTCGCCAGTACCACCACAACACAAAGCTGAGAACCCGTCTCACATCACAGGAACAGAACACATGAATCTAACCCGCAAGGCATACCTCCACATAACTTCGCTGCAATGCGCGATCCTATCCAAACGCTGCTCCACATGAAACACCTCAAGTCACTCTGCTCGAAATTGACGACCACACGCAATTAATGTCTAGAACCAAAGCAAATCATCATAACCACGGTGAGGCAGACACATAACATCACACAAACTCGAAAGGATATAACCGATACGCCATCCGCCGAGCAATATCCAATACTCCTCCTACTCGAGCTCCACCGAGAGACCCCAATAACACCGCACTACATGTGCCTATAACCAACAAATCCAAATGCCCCGCAACATGAAAAAGTAACTCCTATATCTCCTCAGAACACTAATAGGCTCAATAACAATCAAATCACACATCCCTCAGCAATACAACTCGGAGCCAACCAAGTCGACTCAAGCTAGAACACACATCCACATTGGCCTGCCAACGGACCCCTTATCAAGGAACCCTAAAGCTGCTCCCTCAACTCCTTTAACTCTGTCGGTGCCATACGATACGATGCCCGGCGTCGAATCAATACCGAAATCAACAACCTTGCCCGAAGACATGCCCAGCCACAGGAACACATCCGAAAAGTCCCTCACCACCGGAACTGAATAAATGGTAGGAGTCTCTACACTGTCATCCATCACGAAAGCCCCAAATAAGAAAGATAATCCTTCCCAGCCATCCGCTGGGTCTTCAAAATATAAAACCATCCTACTACGAACATAAAATTCGTCGAACCTCGCCACTCAATCCGTGGCATTCCCGGCATAGCCAACCTCGTCGCCTTAGCGCAATAGCTCAGAATGACACAACACTGAGACAACCAGTCTATACCCAATATCACATCCAAAATATGACATACCAAGCGATAAAAGATCCACTCGGATCTCCAAACCCTGATAGTCACTAAGAAGTGCCGATACACACGACCGACAACCACAACATAACCTGTTTATGAGAACTCCCAGTCTCCAATTCCATGCAGCACGGGAATCACCATGTACGATCCCGATTCCACCGTCCGAATATATAACACACCTCTAATACACAATCATCCCACGAGAGGTACTCCTATAATTCTTCCATGCCATCAAGCAAACTCGAATATCTGACGTTGATCCAACAAGAGAGTGCCGCAATACTAATGAAGTATCATTAACTCAATCACATTGCCCTTTTCTGAAACGTATACCCTCATCAAGCCACATCAATTAGTAATGTCATTTCCCTAATCATCTGAACTGTCCGTGCCACCTAAGAATTTGCGACCTTCCTTTCAAAACTGAATCGTGACCTTACACATGCAAATCTCAATCCTACACAACATACCGCATATACCATACCATCCTTGGATAACATGAGAACTTCATATCCCTTCCGAGCCACAAGCAACTATGTACTCAACCAACCAAGAACTTTCCATTAAGCCCATCTGGAAAAAAATCACTATACGTCCCACATTCCTCATGCCAGTAGAAAATATACACCTCCAAACCGCGGTAGAAATCATCAAGAACTCTCCGACTCCCTTTTGCACAAAACCAAACTTGACAGGACTGAATCTTCTGACTCAACCAAGCTACGCAGGCCACTAAAACTCAAGAGCATTGCCGCGAAACACTTGTAAGAACTCATTACCTCGTAAGCATCCAAAGAACTAATCATATCCTTACCATACCGATTCGGCCTACTGCCAAGCTATCCCATCCATCCGAGTTTTCCTTCTGATTTACCTTCATCTTGATACTCCTTCTTGCTATACCACCACAATTCCTCCACCAGACTCACCACACGAGACCCAAGCACAAAACCACACCGTCTAAGTCATAAGCCGCTGAATACTCTCTTAAATATTCCCAAAAGCACTATATTCAAAATACCTACCCTACCAAAACTTTATGTGAATCCAAATCTGTTACCTTCACCTCCCTAATACTGATATATAGGATCCCGTAATTGATATAGAAATGCCACAAGTATTGACACCCTTCAATGCAAACTTTGGTTTCTAGCTGAATATACAACTCGAAAATTTCCAATTATTACATGAAAGATCTTGAACCCATTAGAACCATTCTCGAGAGTCATCCACTCCACTCGAACCTCAATTAGACTAATCAAATGAACTGAGCAACCTGTGCCTCATTAGCACTTCAACACCGCAGAATGTAACCCCACCTTATTGCAACCAAGCAACTTCCTATTCTACGCAACGTACACCCTTTACCAATAACAACTCAAGTCATTCCACGATTCTCATACACCCATAAAGTATAACATAACCTTTATTGAAATTTCCTTTACTCGAGAGCCATCCTCGGTCTCAATCTCCGTGAGCCATAATTGATTCACCCGTACGCCTCAAACTGGAACCAACATAACACATAACCGTGCAACTAACTAATCAACAGTAGACTCCCCCACTTGGATCGAAGCCATAGTCAAAACACATACAGTAACTCATAACGCATATACTCTATTGTTGCTATAATACCATAGTGAGATTAGACTAATCCTTCATAAGCTCGTGAAACACAGACCATCTGGTACTTTAAATCTTCTGCAAATCTCGCATTCATCCTCGCAACAGTCAAGCCCACTCTCTTAAGCGACACAAATTTAAATTTCAACACATATATTTCACTTGTAAATGAGATCTTCTAACAGACAACATAAGGATCACACAACCTAAGAACACTCCGCAAGAGTTAACCCACTTGCTTTGCCTCCAACTAACATTTCTGTATACCTTCCATCGTCATAAATATTACGCAGTCACTTAATCTTCCTGAGTCTGAACTCGCACCGCAATATGAAATTTACTTTACTCCCAACTAGGAAACATGAAAAGATTCTTCACACACCCATAACTCGGGGCTATACCTCAAATCAAGATGAACATCAAGTACCTAATAGTTCTTCCATCCTCCAGCAGACCCTTCTCATCGTTTCCAAATCATATGAATATACCTTGCAGTCATAACATGCTCATCACGTAGCTATCCAATCATCACCTCCTTTAATAGGGACACCATAGAACATATAGATTCTAGAAACATGCGCTCACGCAATCATCGGCTCAGGGCTCAAAACTATAGGCAAAAATTTGTCCTCAAGTCTTCCAGACTAGCCAACATCAACACGCAGAGATCACATCTCATCCCTCGATCAGGGAATCACAAGCCATCGATGCATATCTGATACTGAGCGCTCGTTCACGCATAGGAATGCATGGAAGCAATTCAAAGAGTTATATTTCAAGCTGAATCAAGGACGCACGATAAGAGTTCAAGAATGTGAAGTTTTTCCTAAAGGTTCTGCAGCCTCTCAAGGATAAATACAGACGTCTCCGTACCGATCCGCGAGACTCTACTAAACCTGCTCATGAATCGTAAGACCTATGTAACCTAGGCTCTGATACCAACTTGTCACGACCCTAAACCCGGACGCGGTCGTGATGGCACCTCTCGTGAAGACAAGGCCAGCCGACACATTCCCATTCCAATCTTGAGCAGTAAAATAATAAGTATTAAGTCGTAAACATGATAAAATCTCAAAATGTAAGCAGTTAACAGTATAATTTGTGGAAAAACAAACCCAACACAGCCCGACATCGGGGTGTCACTAGTAATGAGCATCTACTAAGGTCCGAATACAACAAGAGTCTAAAATGTACTAGATACAGTCTAGTGAAATCGAGAGGGAGAAAAGCAGCGCTGCGAATGTCGGGCAGCTACCTTGCTAAACTCCGATGACTCTGCCTCTGAGCAACCAATACCCACTATCGGGTTCAAAAATACCTGAATCTACACACAAGGTGCAGGGAGTAAGGTGAGTACTTCCAACTCAATGAGTAATAAAAATAAATGAAGACTGAGTAATATAAAGCCATGTAAGGCACAACATTAAGCTACAAGAGGCATAACAAATCAGTGAATATAATTAAGCAGTGAAATCTCATAAACCTCTCTTAAACAGTTAAACAATATACAGGAAAACAACTAATAAGTAATCACATAATATCCGCCCCTCGGGCACAGTAACAATAGAATCAACCTCTCGAGAAATATCACAGAACAATATCAGCCCCTCGGGCTATATCTCATATCACAATGGGTACCCGCGCTCACTGGGGGTGTACAGACTCCGGGAGGGGCCCCTTACGGCCCAAGCGCATAATCAAGCCATCTCGGGGCATCATAAATAGGCTCTCGGCCTCATATCAAATCTCAAGCCACCTCGTGGCGTACAAATCTCAGGCCCTCGGCCTCATTATCATATCTCAAGCCACCTTGTGGCGTACAAATCTCAGGTCGTCGGCCTCATTATCATAATCAGTGTATCACTGATGCGGCGTGCAGCCCGACCCAATAGTATCCTCACAATATAGGCCGTCGGCCTTACTCAGCCAGAATCTCATAAGCCCCTCAGGCCACAGTAAAATATGAAGCTCAGCTCAAATACTTTTGAAAATATCATTTGATGTATTTAAAACCGAATAACATAGCTGCGTTTTTAAAATAGTAAAAATATAGTATGACTGAGCACCGGTACGAAATCAAACAGTGAGGAAAATATCATTTAAAATCCCATATGGGTTCAAACAGTTAGCACGAAGCCCAAATACGGCGTTTAGCCCAAAATATATAATGATATCAAACAGTTAGCTATTAAATACACAGTAAAATAGTCATACGGGATGGACTAAGTCACAATCCCCACGGTGCTCTACCCCACGCTCGTCATCTAGCGTGTGAGTCACCTCAACATAGGCGTACGCTATGAAATTCCGGGGTTTCATACCCTCAGGACAGCATTTAAAGTCATTACTCACCTCGAACTAGCCCGAAAAGCTACTCTGCAACACGCTTGCCTCTCAAATCAACTTCCGAGTGCTCCAAATCTACCAAGTTCAGATTTTTATCATCAAATTATGCTAAACGAATGAATTCCAATTGAAAAATATCAAATTTAAGCACAAAATCCGAAATCAATCAAAACCCATCCCCCTGGCCCGCATCCCAGAACTGGACAAACTTTATACCAAAATGTTCTTCATCATCTCACGAGTCCGTACATATAAAGAACTCGAAAATCGGAGTTCGTTTGACCCCTCAAATCATCCCTAGAAGGTCTCATAATCTCAAGCCCTAACTCCACCTTTTTCTACTGATTTTCATGAATTAAACACTGATATTTTGTTCCTTAATCTCAAATAATCGAGTTTTAGGGTCCAAAATCCTTACCTCAATGAAGAACAATGATTTCCTCTCTTCAAAATCGCCCAAAGCTCCAAAATTTAAGTTAAAAAGTGAAGAAACCCTCTGAAAATCGCGAAGGAGGAATTAATATATTCTGACCCAGGCACTTCCGCATCTGCGGTGCTTCTACCGCATCTGCGGTACCGCATTTGCGGTCAATGAGCCGCTTCTGCGGCTTTCACTTAACTCAACCCAAACCGCATCTGCGATGCTAATTCCGCATCTGCGCTTTTGCAGGTGCGGTCCCCCACAACCGCATCTGCAGTTCCTGCCTTCCCAGGCATTTTTCCGCTTCTGCGATCACCTTTTCCGCATCTGCGGCATCGCACCTGCGGTCCCCAATCCGCAGGTGCGGAAACACCAGAAGCAGCAAAAATCTGCAACTTCTCAAAACCTCAAACTCTTCCGTCAACCATCCGAAATCACCCCGAGGCCCCCGGTACCTCAACCAAAAGTACAAACATATCCCGTAACCTTATTCAAACTTGTACCAATCTTCAGAACACCTCAAACAACATCGAAATCACCAAAACTCATCGAATTCAAGCCTAAGGTTCTAAATTCTTCCGCATTCCGCTTTTGATCAAAACCCAGTCAAACCACGTCCAAATGACCTGAAATTTTGCACACACATCCCAAATGACATGAAGAAGCTACTGCAACTTCCAGAATTCCATTCCGACCCCTATATCAAAATCTCACCTATCAACCGGAAAACGCCAAAAACTTAATTTCGCCAATTCAAGCCTAAATCTACTCCGGACCTCCAAAACACATTTCAATCACGCTCTTAAGTCCCAAATTATCTAATGGAGCTAACCAAATCATAAAAACTCCAATTCGAGATCATATACTAACAAGTCAAATCTTGGTCAAACCTTTCAAATTTCAAGCTTCAAACTGAGAACTGTTCATCCAAATTCATTCTGATCCCCCATGAAAACCAAAACCAACGATTTACATAAGTCATAATACACTGCACGGGGCAAGTCATGCTCGAAAACTGGCGAGCGAAGTGCAAAAGCTCAAAACGACCGGTCGGGTCGTTACAAAATCTCTCATGAAAGAGGATGAGGATGTATTCTTGAAAGGGAGATTTGCACATATTTACAACGCAACATACTGTATTGCGCTTACATAATTATGTTTTTTACTTTTGATCCGCATAGTAAATATTTATTTTGCTATAGTACATATACATGTTTAACCTAAGGCTATCTAACGAGACAGGACAAGATAGAACATAACAAGAAGTTAACGGGATAAGGAGCTCTGGAACTTAACTAGACCAAAATAGCCAGTACGACCCACTAGGCCCGTTCCATCCCACTAACTAACAGGACGAGATGGGAGGGGACACGGGCTCTTAGTAGGCTTCTTTTTTTAATTTTTTAAATCTAAAATAGAAGCACTAAAATTATAAAAAATTTTAAAACAAGCAACAAATACTTTTAAAGTTGGCATACTTGGAAACGTCTAGTTTTTTAATAAACTTCAAATTTAATAAATTATAAATAAGCTAAGCACGAAATTAAAAAATATAAAAAGGCTTGTAACAAAAATATTTTAATATACAATGCACAAAAGCGCGATAAGAAAAGTAAAAGGCAAGTCACAGACAACAATCATTTTTGCTATATTTCTGCGATCTCTGTTTTTATTATAGGGACATTGTATACCACTCGTAATAGGGTTAAACTGTTGTTGGACATAATTAGAACCCCTGCCAGATCCAGTAGATGAACCAAAAGTGTTGCTAGTATCCGGTATCTCTCGTGCATCTATTTGAGCTTGTATCCACATAGCTTTGTGTCTAGTTTCTAAATGTCTCCTTAAATCCCCCGTCCCACCTGCTTTTATACCCACCCCATGTACAAATGGTGATTTACATTTGTTACAAGTAGCAATACATGCATCTTTACCGAATGTAAAAAAATATCATACAAGAGATGTTCCTTGACGTGTTACCTTAATCTTACCCTTAGTAGAAGGTACAAAGGATTCAGACCGAGATTAAATCCAAGTTGGTGTTTCTGAAACTGGACTAGTGGGTATTTTATCTAATTCATCTTCTTCATTTTCTTCTTCTTCTACATTAATACTAAAATCTTGCTAAACTGTCTTTCTAAAGTTACGTTATCTAGTGGCTCCTCCGAATTAATATCGTAAAAGGCGGAGGGTTGGCTAGAGGAAGTTTTCCATCAACATGAGTATAATCCTCTATGTGTTTTCTAGTTTTACAAAAAGGATTAGGATTACTATTAGAACTAGCACCTTTGCTTTTTTTTTTTTTTAAAAAAAAAAATGGGTTGGGTATGTCTAATATTATTTAGGAGCCATAATTTAAATGCGAAATTAAACACAAAAATTAAACACGATAATTAAATATAAAAATGAAATACGAAAATTAAGAGATGGAACGAGTGTACCGTAATTACATATTAAAACTTAAAGAATTTGCTGCTCCAAATACTTGAAGAATTAATTTGAATCTTGAAACTTTCTCTAAATATTTGCCCAAATACTTAATAATTAGATGATTGTGAAAAAATAGATAGAAGGATAAAGATATAACACACACACACACACACACACACACACACACACACACACACACACACATATATATATATATATATATATATATATATATACATACATACATACATACATACACACACATATATATAGATAGAGAGAGATAGAGAGATAAAATGAGAGAATTGCGGAAAAAAAAAATAACCTTGGAGATGGAAGGTATTTATAGTTAAAATTAGGGCCAAAGTATAATTTAATAACCTTGGAGATTAAGATAAAAGTTGGAGGGGGGGGGGTATTTTGGGGGTTAGTGGGTTAAATTAGCCCCTTTTTGCTATTGCCGACGGCTATTTTTCAAAAGTTAGTCATTGATCAACGACTATAATTTTTTAAAAAATAAGAGGGACACCAGTTCGGGACAGAGCCAGGGTCGGGCCGTAGCCTGGACTAAAGTAACATTCCATCCCGTCCCACGTCCCCTGACCCCTACCCCTCGTCCCCTTGATGCTTATTGAATCGGGCCAGGTCGGCTCTTCCTATCCCGTTGGACACCCTTAGTTTATCCAAAAAATTAGGTTTAAAACAAACAATTGATTTTGTAATTTTAAACCACTAGGAAGTAAATTTATTCAAAGTGCGTATAATAAAAAGAAAACCAATAACAAAATAAAATGAAATTAACATTTAGATAAAGGAATTCGTATTGAGCGTCGGCCCACGATATGTCTATGTTAGAATGAAGTACACTCACTAGGGATATAATGAAAAAGATAATTTTCTAGAAGACTATGTAAGTATACAGTGAATAATCAAATGTACCGCGAGCAATCAGATGTATGTTATATATGAGTACAACAACAACAACAATAACAACAACAACAACAACAACAACAACAAAAATTTAGTATAACCACACGTGACACGGACCTTACTCCTACCGTAAATGTAGAGAGACTAGTTTCAACAGACCCTCGACCCAAGGAAAGACAAAAATAAAGCAGTAGCAGCAAGAAATAATGAGAACAAGATAATAAGAAAATAAGACGAAAGGAACAACATGTAGTGAAATCTAACAATAATAGAATTCAAGATTGACACTAATAACACTGGAATTGTCAGGAAAAACATTCAAATATCTACTAACCTTCTACCTTAATCCTTAACCTCCACACCTTTCCATCTAGGATCGTGTCCTCGACTAGCTGAAGCAATGCATATCTTACCTAATCACCTCTCACCAATGCTTCTTTGGTACCTCTATCTCTCCTCAGACCTACCAAGAAAACCTCTCATAGCTTCTTTCTGGGACATCTATGCTTCTCCTTTTCACATGTCCAAACCATCTAAGTCTCGCTTCCTACATCTTGTCCTCCATGAGGGTCACTCCCACCTTGACCAGAATATTTTTATTCCTAGTCTTATCAATTCCTAGTATGCCCGCACATCCATTTCTACTTTCTCATATCTGCTACTTTTATCTTTTGGACATGGGAGTTCATGACTAGCTAACACTCTGCCATACAAAATAGTCGGTCTATCTACCGCTCGATCGAACTTACCTTTTAAGTTTGGGTGGGACATTCTTATCACATAAAACATCGGGTGCGAGCTTTCATTTCACCCACCCCCGCTCCAATATGATGTATAGTATCCTCATCCAACTCCCCATTTCCTTGGACTATTGATCCTAGTTACTTGAAACTATCTCTCTTGGAATGCATTGTATATCAAGCCTCACGTCCAAGTCCGCTTCATTAGTAACTTCACTCAACTGATGCTCCAAGTATTCTATGTTGGTCCTACTCAACTTGAAATCTTTAGTCTCTAGGGTCTATCTCCAAACCTCCAATCTCGCGTTAATGCTGCCTCACATCTCGTCTATCAGTAAAATATTATCTGCAAATAACATGAATCATGGTACCTCCCCTTGAATGTGACGCGTGAGTATATCCAACTCTAAGGAAACTAAAAATGGGCTAAGAGCTGACTCCTGGTGCAACCCCATCACAACTAAAAGGTGGTCCGAGATTTCTTCCACTGTCCTTACTCAGGTTTTAACACCATTATACATGTCCTTAATTACCCTAGTATAAGCTATAGGAATACCTCTAGACTCCAAACATCTCTATAGAACCTCCCTTGAAACTTTGTCGTATGCTTTCTCTATATCAATGAACACTATATGCAAGTCCATCCCTCTCCCTATACTACTCCACCAATCTCTTTACAAGATGGATAGCTTCCGTAGTTGAACGAGTCGGTATAAATCCAAACTGGTTTTCAAAAATAGTCACACTCCTCCTCACCCTAGCTTCCACCACCATCTCCCAAACTTTCATAGGGTGGCTCAGCAACTTGATACTGTAGACATGTGACTTTTGACCCTCCCCGAAATTTCACCCATTTTAGTATGTAAATATTTAATTTAGGCCTAATATCGCCATTTCAACTAATTTATACTATTTTACTTTATTTTATTATAAGAAAATGAAAAATTACAAAAAAATAGGTTTATTAATATTTTATAGTCATTTTTAATCTAAAAAAAATACAAAAATAGTACCCTATCTTTATTTTATAATCTTGAAAATACAAAAAAAAATAGTTTTATGTTTTATAGTTTAGTTCAATTAATTAAAATTAGTTTTATATTTTTATATTATAATTGTACATAATTTTAGAAGAAAGAATTAGTTTTAGGTTGGTTTATCCCGTTTTTATAAATCTTATATTCCATTTTTTTAGTCTTTGGCCCAAAATCCCTAGCCCATAGTTCCTAGGCCCATACCCCTAACCTAATCCCTACCCTATATAATACTACCTATGCCAAAACACACCTAGAGACCAAAAAATATTGAATCCGCCGTTTATTATCAAAGAAAAGAGTAGCGGCAGACCTTGGAAATTGATAAGCTAAGAACGAAGCTCCTCCTCCAATACCCATCAGCCATACACACAAACACATACAGAAGAGAGGACAAACAAAGGGACCTCTATTCTTCATCCTCAAATTCGTGAAGCACTCACCCACACCCCTATTTTTGGGGCTCTCATCTTTCTAACCAAGAACACCTCCCTTTACGCACAAAAACGCAGCTGCAACACCTCTGAACAACCACCAAAATGAGCAAATTTTTAGCTGCAAAAACCACTCAAAACCAGCTCCAGAACATCTCAAATCCAGCCTCAAACTCAATTATTAATCACCTTTAAACCCAGCAAAATCCAGCCATGAACTCCAAAAAATTACAGGCTGCAAAATAGTCCTAAAAATTAGCCTTCCACCTCCAAACACCATCGCTAAAGTTGCTGGATCGGGTCGAGATCAAGTTGAGGTCCATGTCGGGGTTCTCGGGTCGAGGTTTTTGTTCGCAATTTTGGTGGTGTTGTCGCATTCCATTTCTACTAGCTGAACAACTATTTTGTTGAATAAGATCTTGCTCAAATAAAGGTTCATCCTCTACTCTACTGTTTTTATTAGGCCACGCACTTGCTCTTATTTGTCATATACTATTTGAGATGTCTCTGTTAGAAGTGAGTATTTAGTTTAGTGATTCAATTATGGTGCTTGAGTTGTTGAGATCTTGTTTCATTATTATTATTTGAACTTTACTTAATGCAACTATGTATGAAAAATGTTTTAACTGTTACTGTATGTTGTTCTCATGTTAAAAGGTCTCATTAGAATAGGTATTTGGATTTTAACAATAATATTCTAATGTTAAGGGATTTGTGGCTAGTAAGGATTCTGGCCATTTCATTTTGAAGTGGAGAGTTGATTTGTTGGGTCAAAAAGTTAAAAGAATTATGAGTTTAAAATATTTTCCTATGTCTTATTCGTTATCACAGTCACATTAGTAAGCTTTAGGAATGAATTATTGAGGTGCAAATGCTAAAGAAAAATCATCATGTCAACTAAATCACATTACCTCTCCCTCGATATTCTTCCATAACTCATGACCCTCACTTAATCACTTTGACGCTTTAGAAATCGGGACGTGCCATTTAGCAAATTTTCATAGCCTCCTGCAAAGCTAATAACGCGTTAGTTGCTTTAGGCGCGTGCTTTAATAATTTTACCTTCCTAAACTCGGGTGTGAATTTCATGTGACCCAAATCCAAATCTTAATAACGTTGAATAAAATGTGTTTCGGATTGCGGGTGCATTTCATGTGACGCGGTCTAAAGACATGTTTTAGACGACGTTAAAGCTTCTTTAAAATAAATAAAAGCGGTTTCGAAGTTAAAATGCACATAGGTTCAAAATGTTTTAAATCAGATAATTAAGCCAAATATAACAGTTGAGCGACCGTGCTAGAACCCATAACTCGGGAATGCCTAATACCTTCTCCCGGGTTAACAGAATTCCTTACTCAGATTTCTGGTTCGCGACTGTAATACAGAGTCAAACCCTTTCCTCGATTCGGGATTCAAACCGGTGACTTGGGACACTATAAATCTCCCAAGTGGCGACTCTGAATCTTTTAATAAAATGAATCCCGTTTCGATTGTCCTTTAATTGGAAAAACTCCTTTTATTATACCCTTCACGGGGTGTAGTAGCGAAAAAGGAGGTGTGACAGATACCCCTATAGTTATTGTAATTTTGGATATCATCCATGTTCTTGTATAACGAAATCATCGTACTTCATATCCATTATTCGGGCATCTTCTTTGTCCTAAAAATAATGTTAAACAAACTAGTGAGCCATTTCAAGCCTATCCTGCTCGCGAACTTCCAAAATTTTACTAGAATTTTGTCTGGCCTTGTCACTCTCTCCCTCCTCATTTTATGCATAGCCCCAACTCGAATTTCATCTATTACATATGAGTAAAGTAGGATATTTATGTCACGACCTAAACCGATGGGCCACGACGGGCACCCGGTACCTTACTCAACCGAATACCAAAACGTATCTTTCGTATCATGCTATCATAGGTAAATGAAACGGAAAGACTGCTGTGAGATAACTAGAATGAAACATGAGGGAACACTCAACATAGGACGACCCAACATGTAATACAAACTTATACATATGACATATGGGCCTATAAAGCCAAAAGATCACTCGTACACTGAACATAGGCCGACAAGGCCATACAATCTTTCATATACATGACATATGTCTACAAGCCTCTAAGAGTAGATCAATACCATAAAGGCCGGGACAGGGCCCCGTCATACTAGTCAATACACGTCCAAATCATACTAACCAAATAAGCAACTCCGGAGCAAATGGAGCGCACCAACATCTTCCGCTAAGCTGATAGCCTACTTGGAGGAGTCTCAACCTGTTTATCGGACCTGCGGGCATGAAACGGAGCGTCCGCAGGCAAAAGGGACATCGGTGCAAATAATGTACTGAGTATGTAAGGAATGAAAATTAGTAAATAAAAGTCGTGAGAAAAACATGGAGTAAAAGACTCGACATGTAAGTCTGAATAGCTCTGTGAATCATGGTATTAGTTATTACTTTAGCCTTTCATGGACGCTATGGAATATCCATGATACAATCATCTAATAATTCAATCCTTTGTCTATAACCTGGACTCAATTCTTTCTTTTAACTTATAACGGAGTCTTCTACGGCTGTATAATTGTCAACATAAAAGCTACATGGATAATACTCCAAAATCTTAAGTGCGTTCATAACATAACTAGCTCTGAATCATTGATCGAATAATTCCTTTTGTTCCTTCTCAACTTTCTTTAAATGTAAGCAATTACTTTTCCTGGTCGTTGTGCCACTTGTTGCATGAATACATGGCTTATTTTAGTGCCCACACATATTGGAATTACATACAACCCATATGATCTTTAATATCACCTTTTGATTTTACTTCCCGTTCATTAGCCACGGTAGGTTCCACTTTCTTATTAAGTGCATACAATGTTGTACTGAGACAATTTTTACATGACCATTTCTTCTTCAAGTTACTATGCTTAGGTTGAAGCCTCCTCCCTTATTTCCTCAGCTAGTCTTTCGTTGTAGTACTTAGGGAAGACCCTCTAACTCTTGTAAAGCTGCGAGCTTATCACATGGTGTTCCCGATAGAATTTTTTATGTCCTTCCTCGCCTATAATTATCCGTAGTTACTTACCTCTACGCCCTCGTGCTTGTAGGGTTGCTTCTGAACTGATATTTTGACTGTCTTCCTAGTGGCACTCTCTTTTGTTTCCATAACACTCATACGGTACCTTTAACTACCCCAACTCCTATCTGAATATTTCTCAAGGGTCACGATGTCATTTATGCGAGACTGAATTCCCCATGTTGGGGTTTACTATGTTTATCTTGCATGATCTGTTGATTTGTCTGTATCCTCTTGTCTATCCATAACTAGGCTCTTCCTGAATCAACTACTAACTACTCGTTGGCCCATTCTCACATCAATATTCCGCGTAATCTTTCTTGGGTTATTTCCTTTGTCTTAACTTACCTCTTGCACTGGATCCTTATTTATCAATAATATCTCGGGTAGGAACCCTTACTTCCTCTCCTTGGTGTCAGCTTGCATAATGTTCTGGAATCGTAGCATATATGTAGGATTTGGATAAGAGCAATCTCATCCCTTTCTCAGTTTTATCGCGTTCTTCCTTTACTATCCCATAGTTACTAGAACCACTTAATTCTGACTTAATGCCACATCACTCCAGATTCCCCCCCTTTAGGGGAATACTAAGAGTTAGAGCTACGACGATCTATCTATAGATGTTTTACCTCTTCACCTTTGGCGTCTTTTCACATCATCAATGACCCTTACTCGCCTTGCAGTAATCCTTCTGTACCAAGGATAACAAAATTCCTTACTCACGGGGGAGACACCTAGTTCAACTAGCACACACAGTCCCTTAAGCATAACTTTGCTCACATTGCTTGCTCTAGGGAAGCGTTTTCCTGAATGACCATTCTCTGAATTTCTCATGAATATTCTTCTGTCGTCCATTCTATTATTGCCAGAACGCAATCTGAAGTTCTCATGATGCCGACTATTATCAAATCACTCAGTCCCTAATTCTTGTTTAGGTTAACTTGTTCACCAGCACATACTAATTTCTAATACTCTGGGGTCTAACTTTTTCTTCTGGTAATCACGTTAGAGTCACGAGCTTATTTCTCGAAATGAGAATATGACTTTATCGCCTATACTCTTTTGTTGTCTCAAGGCCTGTCACCTCTCATCTTTTCCTTCCCTTAACTATAGACTCTGTAATGCTGTCATTTTTTTATCTACCGTTGTCATCCATGTATCACATCTTACTCATAATGCTTCATTAACTCTCTTGTTATTTCCCTGCTAACATTTCTATCTATCACTTTATTCTGAAAACTTCAACAAGGCATTTTTTTGCTTTAGCTCCCCTTGTTCCATCCACTGGCTCTTCTGGTTTCCCAACATTCTCTCTCTACTAGGGACGGGAGCCACACTAAGGTAATATTTATCCTTTCCAGGATTCCAGTGCCTGTCTTTGTAAAATTTTTTTGAACACTCTAGTATTCATATCTAGCTGTACTATTGTAGAGTGCACCATCTGGGTGTCTCACAAGGAGATCTATTGGCACATTTTCAATATCCTTCAGAAATGTCAACACAAACAATCCATTCACCATTTTGGGTACTCTAACCCCAGCCGGATCCTGATATCCCGTCCGTCTCTTAAACTATACCTGTTAGCCCCCATAGGGCATAACTGAAATGGGTGTGACCAATTGTACATACCTCTATTACTGTCGAAGGTAACTCAAAATGCTTATATCTCTTTTCCTGAATTGTAGATAATGATCATCTTCACTAACTAGGTACCTCTTACCCTTCTTCACCTTGCTTCTACTTGTTGAAACTTGTACCTTCTGATTCTCTCGATGCTTTTTACCATATGGGTGGATAGATATTCATTCCGTAGGGCTCCTTAACAAGTACACGTCTTAGTACACACATGTTCTGCTGAAGACCTCACATTTATCCATTATAAGAATGATGCAATATCGAGTTCCTCTAACTCAACTCTTCCACAACCACATGCAATCTCTTACCAACTGTCTTTTGGATGTAGGTATTGTCTTATTACGAATAAAATAGAATTTAGGAGTTTGAATTCTTACAAGTAAGCTCTACCACACGATCTTGAGTAAGAAGAAAGAGTGACAGTCCTAAATGCCCTGTAGCCTCCTGCTTATAAGTGTGGTGCACAACACACCCATAAATAAGACTCTAGTAGACACGGCTTGTAGACTCCCTAGGACAGAACTGCTCTGATACCACTTTTGTCACGACCCAAACTGATGGGCTGCGACGGGCACCCGATACCTTACTCCCGAGTACCAACGTAACGTATCTTTCGTATTATGCTATCACAGGTAAATGAAACGGAAACGGTACTGTGAGATAACTAGAATGAAACATGAGGGAACACTAGAAATAGGAGGACCCAACATGTAATACAAACTTATATATATTGCATACGGGCCTATAAGGCCAAAATGCTCACTCATACACTGAACATAGGCCGACAAGGCCACCCAATCTTTCATATACATGACATATTTCTACAAGCCTCTAAGAGTAGATCAATACCATAAAGGTCGGGACAGGGCCCCACCATACTAACCAATACACATCCAAATCATACTGACCAAATAAGCAACTCCGGAGCAAATGGAGCGCACCAACATCTTCCGCTGAGCTGATAGCCTACTTGGAGGACTCTCAACTTGTCTATCGGACCTGCGGGCATGAAACACAACGTCCCCAGGCAAAAGGGACATCAGTACAAATAATGTACCGAGTATGTAAGGAATGAAAATCAGTAAATAAAAGTCATGAGAGAAACATGGAGTAAAAGACTCGACATGTAAGTCTAATTAGCTTTGTGAATCTTTTAATATTTAAAATGTCATGCATATGCGTATAAATGTCATACCATGCATAGGTATATATGTACATAACATCATCAAGCCTCTGAGGGCATCCCATCATATCATCTCGGCCACTGTGGGCAAAATCATCAACGTATACCAGCTGATCAGGTGGTGGTACTTATATAACGCTGTAACCTTTTCCCATATCCCATATATACATATAATATACGCGTATATAATGCCATCTGGTCATGGGTCAATGTACGTGTATAAATGAATGAAATGCATAAGAAGTACGTTAATAAAATTTTCCTAGAATGTCATAAGATCAATATGCCTTTGGATAAATTTTATCAACTACGTATTTTTCTGAGACCCATGAACAGAAGATATTAAGACACATGGGAAATCAATAACATAGGCACCTCTAGTATTTCTATGAATAGAGTCATTTATGAAAGTTGTGCATTTGCTCGTTGCGTTTGTATCGTCTGGATCATGCCAAAAGGAAAGAAGGGATAGCCTTAACATCCCTGAGCCGTTTCTCTTGAAAATCCCTCTAACACACGTCAATTGCGACAAATCACGTAACGGCGGATCGAAGTAGGAAAAAATCCGTATGATATTCTTGAGAAAGATTGCACCGTACTCCCTTAAAATCGCAATTCTCACGTTGCTAAGTAGTCTTGTATGAATTTTGTAGCAAATTACGTTGCTAACACTTTGTATGAGTTTGCTGAAGCATTTTGCTTTGCTATGAAGATTGGATATTTCACTCTTTGAATTTTTAGATGTCTTTTACCTTAGTGGGTGTGGGCCCCACTTAGGTGATGAGTTAGCTAGAAAAATACGCCAAATGTGCCACCTATACACTTAACCAAGAGTCATTGTTCGGGTGGTTTCTTGCTGCCACGTTGGAGGTTGTTTTCACCACAGATTTACCTAGTAATCTCTAATTAATTGGCTAATGTCCCACTAAAATCAACAATTAATCCCTTACCAATTTAATTAAGAATTATCTCAAATTACTTAAAATACTACTTACTTTTAACACACTTTATACACCTTATTATCATGGTCATGTGATACCTTGTATGGCACTAGTCCATAAATATCGGGTATTATGGCTAGGACCGTATTTTATCCCAAATTGTCAAACTTTGACGAAACTCATTTTCTTCGATTCGCTTACCCTCTCACCTTCATGAATTTACTTATCATTTATTTGAAATAGCATAATACTTATATCCTCAAAATAATCTTGTTCGAGTCTACGTCAATTAACTTACGACGAAATTTTAACGTACGAAAATGCGGAATGTAACATCTCATTTCCGAGCTTACATAAATTTACTTATGGTGTACTTTCACGTACGAAAACATTGGGTATAACAATTTATAGCCTAGGGGGGATGTTGATAAGTGTAGATTTTAACCACTTGTTAGTACCTTCTTGCTTTATTTTTAGTCTGAAAGTAATGAATTTTTTCCCAAATATAATTAAATTGTGTGAATTGTAGGAATTTGGAGGATTGGAGCTCAATGAAGAAATCTAATTAAAAAAGAAGTATTCCAGCTCAAAAAGGCGAAAAGGAGAAATACAAGCAGAAGTGCGGTCCGCAAAAGTAATTCTTCGACCGCAGATGATCATGCGGACCGCAGATGAAGCCTTGAAGCCTCTAACGAATTTTGTAGAAGCGCGGTCCTCACACCAAATTGTGCGATCGCAAAAGCTGGTCGCACTGACAAAGTTTGACAAGATCAGAGAAGGTGCAAAAGACCAAGTGTGAAGCCTCTTGAAAATGCGATCCGCAACCAAATTGTGCGGCTGCAGAAGCGGAAGTGCAGCTAGAGAGATAATTTTACCACCGCAAAGTTCCTCCTATTTCAAGAGAAGAAGAAAAGTGCGGTCCGCATATGAAATTGTGCGGCTGCAGAACCTCCCGAAGGACATTTTTATCAGTGAATTTCTGAATACTATAAATAGACAAGAAATACTTTTCTGGGGCAGCTTTTGTCTTCCTAGCAGCTGTAGTAGTTATATTTTAACCTTTTGGGAAAGTTATGATCAAAATTGGAGAAGACCCATTACTTTTATCTTTTAATTGTAGTTTATGTCTTTAATTGCTTCTTCTATTGTGTTTTCTATGTCTTCTAGCATGAGTAGCTAGGTTTTATCTAGGGTTGAGTCAGTGTAAAACTTATGGGTTGTTAAGAATAATGCTTCTTTATGATTAGGTATTTATTATTTAGCCTTGTTTATGTTTTTTTATCTAGAATTAATGGTTTTAAATATTGATCATGCCTATTTGACTTAGTTCTTACTTGAGAGAGAGGAACCTAGTGTTAAAATTAGATAACAATCATCCCTCTTGTTTGGAAATACAATTTAGCTATTTCATGTTCTTTCATCAAGTATTTACCTTAATACCGATTATAAACTCCCTGAGAAATTTGATCCCGACTCAAGTTGGGTATTATAATTGCAACGACCGCTTCCAACTTATTAAAGAGTGTGTTTGGACGTGATCAATTTTTGGCACCATTGACGGGGAGTTTTTACGGTGTTAGCTATATACTTGAGTTTGTTTTTTGGAATATATTCTTTTACTTTTGAGATTTTAATTTGTTGAAGTGATCGTAGGTACCTAATGGAGAACATCGAACTTGGAAACATGCCATTGGGAGAGGTGGACGGCCAAGAAGAGCAACTTGATGAAATGCCTCAAGCTCCACAACAAATCGCCAAGGCTATGTTTAATAAGACAATGTGCCTCCACCC
>NW_017675632.1:25364-26583 GCF_001879085.1 Nicotiana attenuata
GCCGTATCGTTTAATAAGTACAATACGTGCCTCACCCCCCCCCACCCCCCCCCCCCCCCGCGGCTCCACCACCACAACCACAGGCGGCACAACATCGAATTTTGCCCAATGAATATTATGCAAGTGCCGTAGTCCCCCGTTGCATTAGGGCGGGAAACATTCAAATTACCAATGTGAATCTCACTTTGCTTGAGCAACAAGGTTATTTCACCGGGGCGCCGGGTAAAAACGCTTATAAACATTTGAAGGGATTTGTGATACGTGTTGGGGAGAAAACAAGCAAATGTTTCGGAAGATGATTGAGGCTAAAGCTTTTCTCTTTCTCATTAAGGGGTAATGCTTTAGGTTGGTTGGAACACTTGTCTAATCATTCTATCCATACTTGGGATGAATTGGCGGCGAAGTTTACTGCTAAATCTTTCTCTTCCGGTCACATGGCTACTCTTCGAAATGAAATATTGGCTTTCAAGCAATAGCCCGATGAACCTTTGCATGAAATTTGGGAGTGGTATAGGACAATGGTGAAGGAGTGCCCGAACAATGTTATGAACGACAACATGATCCAACAAACTTTCTATCGTGGTATTAATACTACGAACCAATGTATGCTCAATCAATTGGTTGAAGGCAACTTTATGACACCACCTTATGCGAAGGCATATGAGATTCTTGATGAGATGGCGAAAACTTCTTCGTCTTGGCAATCCCGTGCTGATGTTCCCCAAGGTGATCCCAACATGATTCATCTTCATAAAGAGTTGAAAGACCATGGGCAAGCCATTGCTGAATTGACAACAACTATGACACAACTCGCTAAGGCCCAATTTAATTAAGTGTAAGCTCCTAAGCAAGTTCATGCTATGAAAGGGGTAAATGTGTTGGTCAACAAGAAGAGGAACAAGGGTCCACAATTTCAATCCGGAGTAGAAAATTATGCACAAGATGATGGTAGTTTTGATCAAGATAATTCTTATCATGAGAAAGAAGAAGAGGTACAATTTATGAACAATTACCAAGGGCAACAAAGCAATTTCCAAGGCTCCATTCAACAACAATCGCGTTCTCAAAATAACCAAGGCAGTTGGATTCCTAATAATCAAGGGAATTGGAACAACAACAACAATCAAGGAGGTTTGGAAAATAATAACAATCATGAAAATTGAGGGTCGAATTTTCAAAGGCCCCCAATGTACCAACAACCTAGCAAACCCCCCCCCCC
>NW_017675632.1:26603-63061 GCF_001879085.1 Nicotiana attenuata
GAAAACCCCCCCCCCCTTTATCCAAACTTGCCTCACGTACCACCTTAATTCGTAATCTTGAAGTTCAAATAGGGGAAATCTCTCAAGCTCTTAATACTTGTCCTAAGGGTGCACTACCAAGTGATACGGTAGTAAACCTAAAGGGTGGTAATAACACAGGACATGCTATGGCGGTTATCACAAAAAGTAGAAGAGGCGGAAATGCACCCACCTCAATTGAAAAGCGACTTATGGATGATGACCAAGTGATCCAAGAGGAGGAAGTCCCAATCAATGATTTTCAAGCAAGTGATGAGGTTCGGATTGACACTGAAGATAGTGTGGAGGAGACTCAAAAAGAGGTGAACCCATCTAGGGATCACATTATTGACATATCAGAGCCGGTAGTGAAAAAGGCTAAGGAACCCTTGCCTAAGCCTCCACCTCCTTATCCTCAAAGACTTGCCAAGCAAAATGGTGAGAATCAATTCAAGAAGTTTATTCAAATAATAAAAAGTCTCTCTATTAATGTACCATTGGTAGAAGCTTTGGAACAAATGCCCCATTTGCCAAGTTTATGAAAGATCTTGTGACCAAGAAAAGGTCGATGAATTTTGAAACTATCAAAGTAACTCATCAAGTGAGTGCAATTGTTTATTCTATGGCTCCTAAGTTGGAGGATTCCGACGCTTTCACGATTTCTTGTACTATTGGGAGTACCAATTTTGCTAAATCTCATTTTGATCTTGGGGCGAGTATCAATTTAATGCCCTAATCGATGTTTAAAAGTTTGGGAATTAGGAACCAAGACCCACATCTATGTGGTTGCAAATGGCCGATCGTACCATGAAGAGGCCGCTGGGAGTGATTGAGGATATTTTGGTTCGAGTTAATAAGTTCATTCTTCTGGCGGACTTTGTTATTCTAGATTGTGAGGCTGATTATGAAGTGCCTATTATTCTTGAAAGACCTTTCCTTGCTACGGGTATGCTCTTTGTGATGTGGAAGCGAGAGAACTCACTTTCCGGGTTGGTGATAAAAAAGTGGTATTTCAAGTTTGCAAATCTACGTGGCAACCAAATAGCAATGAAGTGTGTTCTTTTTTGGACTTGGTGACCAATGTTATTATTGATGAAAAAAGTGTTACAATCAATGTTGGTGATATTTTGGAAGTCGTTTTGCTCAACTTCTATGATGATGAGATGGATGGTTTCATGGAATGTGTGAACTCTTTGCAAGGAATGGGTTCGTACAACTATGAACCATGGAAATTATCTTTGGATCATGAAAATAGGAAGACTCCTCCTACAAAGCCTTCTATTGAAGAGCCACCTAGTTTGGAGTTGAAACCTTTTCCACCACACCTTTGGTATGAATTTCTTGGCCCTTTCTCTACTTTACTGGTTATTCTTTCCTATTATTTGACTAACCTGTAGATTGATTCCACATAGGCTGCGTTGCAAAAGAGAAAGAAAGCTATTGGGTGGACTTTGGCGGACATTCGGAGTATAAGCCCCGCATTTTTCATGCATAAGATCAAGTTGGAGAATGGATCTAAACCGTACATTGAACATCAAAGAGACTCAACGAAGCTATGCAAGTAGTGGTCAAGAAGGAGAATATCAAGTGGTTGGAAATCGGGGTTTTCTACCCAATTTCTGATAGTTCATAGACCTCTTCGGTTCAATGTGTCCCAAAAAAAGGGGGCATAACGGTTGTTACCAATGAGAAGAATGAGTTTTTTCCCACAAGAACGGTCACCAGGTGGAGAGTTTGTATGGATTATCGTAAGCTCAACAAAGTCACAAAGAAGGATCACTTTCCTCTCCCTTTTATGGATCAAATGCTCGATGACTGACCGACCATTCTTTCTATTGTTTTCTTGATGGGTACCCGGGCTACAACCAAATTCTTATTGCTCCTGAAGATCAATAGAAAACCACCTTTACATATCATTATGGTACTTTCGCTTTCAAACGGATGCCTTTTGGTTTGTGCAATGCACTGATGACTTTTCAATGGTGTATGATGGCTATTTTCACGGACATGGTGGAAGACTACCTTGAGTTCTTCATGGATGACTTCTCAATGGTTGGAGATTCTTTTGATGATTGTCTTGCAAATTTGGACAAAGTGGTTGCTAGATGTGAGGAAATTAATTTTGTGCTCAATTAGGAGAAATGTCATTTCATGGTTGAGGAAGGCATTGTACTTGTCCATAAGATCTCAAAGAATGGTATTGAAGTTGACAAGACCAGGATTGAGGTTATTTCCAAGCTTCCACCCCCACCTCGGTAAAGGGTGTGTGGCATCTCTTAGGCAATGCGGGTTTCTACCAGTGCTTCATTAAGGATTTCTCTAAAGTGGTGAACCCATTATTTAAGATCCTTGAGAAGGATGCTAAGTTTCATTTCAATGATGATTGTATGAGAGTTTTTGAACAATTGAAGCTCAAGTGGACAACTACTCCTATCATTATCTCTCCAAATTGGAGTTTGCCGTTTGAGCTCATGTGTGATGCAAGTGACGTAGTGGTTGGGGATATTTTGGGGCAACCTATCAATAAGGTTTTTATTTGGTTTACTATTCTAGTAAGACCATGAATAGTTCCCAAGTCAATTATGCCATTGTGGAAAAAGAGCTCCTTGTTATTGTGTTTGCAATTGAGATGTTCCGCTTGTACTTGATGGGTGCCAAAGTTATTGTCCACACGGATCATGCAACACTTGGCTATCTTATGAGCAAAAAAGAATCTAAAGCTCGGTTGATGAGATAGGTACTTTTGTTTCAAGAATTTGATATTGATATTCAAGACAAGATGGGTAGTAAAAATCAAGTGGCAGACCACTTGTCTCATTTGGAGGAGGATGGGAGGCCACATGACGGCCTTGAAATCAATGACTCTTTCCCCGATGAGCAACTTTTGGCACTATCGATGAAAGAGTTACCATGGTTTGCATACTTGGCAAATTTTCTTGTCAGTGGTATCATTCCAGATGAGTTCTCTTCAAACCAAAGAAATAAGCTCAAAGAGATTGTCAAGACTACTATTGGGATGAGCCATACTTATTTCGGATTTGTACTGATGGGGTAATTAGGAGGTGTGTGCCGGAAGAAGAGCGAGGTGATATTCTTGGAGCCTGTCATTCTTTTCCATATGGTGGTCATCATGGTGGAGAAAGAACGACGGCTAAAGTTCTAAGTTGTGGTTTCTATTGGCCCACTCTCTACAAAGATGCAAATGACTTGGTAAAAAGATGTGATGAATGTCAACGGGTCGGTGAAATTTCAAAGAAAAATGAGATGCCTCTTACAACCTTCTTGGAGATTATAATTTTTGATGTTTGGGGCATTGACTTTATTCGCCCTTTTGTGAGTTCTTGTGGAAATACTTACATTTTGGTTGCGATGGATTATATGCCAAAATGGGTTGAGGCCTTTGCCTTACAAAACAATGAGGCTAGAAGTGTAGTGGCTTTCTTGAAGAAGAATATTTTTACAAGATTCGGTACTCCACGTGCAATCATAAGCGATGGATTTTTGCAACAAGGCTTTCAACACTTTACTTAGCAAGTATGATGTTACTCACAAAGTCATGACTCCCTATCACCCACAAGCTAGTGGTCAAGTGGAAGTCTCCAACCGGAAGATAAAGAGTATCTTGTCTAAAATGGTGAATGCATATCGGACGGATTGGTCCAAGAAGCTTGATGATGCACTATGGTCATATCGAACGACTTACAAAACACCTATCGAAATGTCTCCATACTGGTTAGTTTTCGGGAAAGCTTGTCATCTTCCGATGGGACTCGAGTACAAGGCAATGTGGGCCTTGAAGAAATTGAATCTTGATTGGGATGTAGCCTCTAACTTGCGGGTTACCCACTTGAATGAATTGGATGAGTTCGGGTATGATGCTTATGAGAGTTCGTCTTTGTACAAAGAAAAGATGAAATATCTTCATGACAAGTACATTTGAAACAAAGAGTTCAGGGCCGGCGATCTAGTGTTGTTGTTTAACTCAAGGTTGAGGATGTTTTCCGGGAAGCTTAAGCCCAAGTGGAGTGGTCCGTTTGAAATTGTTGGTGTGACACCCTTCGGTGCATTGGATTTGAAGATTAAGAACAATAAAATATTTTGAGTCAATTGCCACCGGGTGAAGCATTATTTGGGAAAAGTTGGAGAGATCCACGTGGTAGAGGTTATTTATTTCACATGAGGATGCTATGCCATTGCGTCGTGCCACGACGTTAAATAAAACACTTCTTGGGAGGCAACCCTAGTTCTTTTCCTATTTCTCTTTTTAGGTAGATGTTAATTCCTGTTTCTAACTTGATTTGAAGTGTGTTGCAGGGATGAGTGTTAGATGACGAATGGTAAGACAAGGTTGTGTCATCAAAATAGGAAACGCGTCTTTGTGCGGCCGCAGAAAAAGAATGCTACCGCAACAGCCCTTGTACTGCCGCAGCTTTAATCTGCGGACCGCACTTTCATGAGCAAACTTAGATGTCAAATGAAAGGTCCTATGAAATTAATGCGGACTTCTGGAGAATTGTGCGGCCGCACTTTCAATTGTGTGAGCCGCACAAGAGACTTTGACCACTGAAGTCCAGGTAGAAGAGTGCGGACCACACTTAATTGTGCGGCCACACTAGCCTCTTTAGCCTTCCAATTTCTCTGAGTATAAATAGAACTGAATGCCCCATTTTACACTTTTCTCACTTTGCAAAGTTACTGTTGCTCTAAGAGTTTACTCGAGGATTTAGCACTTTCAATCACACACCACCATTTGCATTCACTGGGATCTTTGCACATTTACACCATCTGGTACACTTCATTTCATGTTGAATTTACTTCATTTTAATTTTTGAATTTATTTTCCTTTTTAACTTCTTTTTAGGCCATCTATTATTATATTTCTTCAATGTGTCCATGCGGGGTAGTTTTGTACTGGGTAAGTTGATAAAGCATACTAGATTAGGTTGAGTTAACTGATTTCTATGTCTATACCATATTGCCAAGTAGATTTGAACAAATTTTTGCATAACCTAGGTAAAGTGAGACCTATCCGTTTGTGTTCTTGAATGTGCGGACCACACTTGGAATTGTGCAGTCCATAATTTACTAGTTAAGGCAACTTGTTGGATGGTATTTCTGTGGCCGCACTTTAAATTGTGTGCTGTAGAATTTCTAGAGAGGTCGCATAAATGGTCTGCACTGTCAATCAGAGGCTTGCCCTCTGAGCTTCTAAAGTGCGGACCACTCTTAAAATTGTGCGGGCTACAGATGAATTATATGGCCGCAAATGGCCTCCGCACTGTCATTCAGAGAAGGGTGCATCTGAGCCCCTTGCACATTTGTGTAGAAGTGCAACCACACTTGGATTTGCGCAGTCCGCACTTCCACTCTGCGGGCTGCACTCAAAATTGTGTCGACCGCACTTCCCCCATTTCTTTTGCATGCTTAACTAACTGATACCTCACTGCTTCTATGTTGTTCTCACTCACTTACATGAGTCTTAATTGTTCTGAAACATGACTTTCAACTGACAATTCTCTCTGTGCTTATACAGACAATGGTACGATCACGAGGTCGAGGTGAATCTATGAAAGGGAGAGGAGAATCTTCAAGGGGTAGGGGCAGAGGTGCCTTGCCCCTAAGTGTGCAGAAAACTATATCCAAGAAAGCAACAACATGCCGAGGGAGAGGTAAAGACCTCTCAGAATCTAGTTCATGTGCCCCATCTAGAGAAGCCTCCAAGGGGAACTCTGTATCAATTCTGGAGGAGCAAACTAAAGAGCAATCAAGGCCACAGAGGCAGGCAGCCTGATCCTCTTGATGTGCCTTCTATATCCCACAGCGCTTCCCAGGGTTCGGAGAGTGCCAGTCAGGAGTCCAATGCAGTTGTTGTGGTCTTTGATTCTGATGATACCTTGGATGATGGGAGAGGGGGTACATGTGCACAGAAGGGTTTGGCTAGGTCAAAGAATAAAGAGGTCTAGGAAGATAGATTTGTGAGTTGCTGGTCATTTTCTGATTTTTGGATATGGTGGCCTGTTAGGGCCTTGACTCATGAGCGGAAATTCTTACTCAAAGATGTCGCCAAATACAACCCCACAGTCCTGGAGCAGTTTACTAAAAGAAAGGGGTAGATGTTTCTTACTGAGAAACTAGTGGATGTAAAGTAGCACCTTGTTCGAAATTTCTATGACAACACAACGCATATTCTCAAAGGGACAAAGATCACCAAGGTGCGCAACTTGAAGGTGAAGTTTGATCAGCATAGAATGTGTACTTGGGGTTTGACTATGTGGAGCCGAAAGAGTAATTAGAGAAGTTGGCTCTGAAAGAAGAAGCTAGGCCGTGGCTTGCGGAGATTCTAGCATCGAGACCCACTCCTCTTTGGATTGCTGCTGGGGTGCCTATCCTCCGGAACACTCTGAGTTTTGAGGCCAAAGGGAGGAAAACCTTTGTATGCAGTAGGATTGACCCGCGCCTTAATGAGAACAACCCGCTCATTCCTCGAGCTATTCTGGTGGCTTCTATTATAGCCGGGTACCCGATCAATGTGGGTGACCTATTGTCATCCAACATCTCCCTTGTGGCACAACAAAGTAACACCTCTTACCCCTACCCCATCACTATTACTCGACATCTGACAGACGCCAAGGTTGATCCCAGGACATTTGCCACCAAAGTCAAGCCAATAGGGTCGTTTGATTGGTACAGGCTGCAGGATCCAAGGAACCTGAAGAAGAGTGCTCAGCCTTCTACTACTGCTGGACAGTTTGATGAGCCAGTAGTGATAGTTTTTGTTATGTCTTATATTCGATCCACATTAGCTGAGCCTTCTACTAGTGCAACAACTGTTATGATCGAGCCACTATCTACAACTCCTACTGCAGTTCCTACTCCATCTCCAAGGCCGATGCCCATGCCTATATGCCCACTATCTGCTTTGTGAGTCTCCAAAAATTGGCGAGTCTCAACAACTGGATGCAAGAAACTAAAGCTGTCTGAAATCTCCAATACTGTTGCAGGGTAGACATTTACAAGGCACCTCAGGATCCCTCTGACATTGGTGAGAAGCTTAGCAAAGTCTTGGACAACCAGAAGGTCATTAGGGATACATTGGTACAACATGGTGATGTGATTGAGCGGTTGACAAAGCAGGTGAAGAAAATGAGAAAGTCACAGGCCAGCAAGAAGCCGGTTGATGAGCTTCGAGCTGAGGTGACTCAGATAGCTGAGCTCGGAGATATTCCACTTGACATGCTACATGACCCCTTCCAGTCTCTCCCAGCTCTATCTTTGTAGGATGCTCCCGCTGCTCCGAATGAGGAACTGTGCCTAGCCACCAACACTACCGCGGCAGTGCGTGTGATGTTCACTTCTTCGACCACCCCCAGATTTGATGATGATGTTCAGTTGGCTGAGTCAATAGGAACTGATACTGCTGGGGACACTGTGATGACTGAGGACACTTGGGGAGTTTCTTCGCCCTCTTTACTCTTTGATCTTATTTTGTTTAGCATTGGGGACAATGCTTATTTTTATACGGGGGGATGTTGCTTATTTGATACATTTGTCTACTTTGGAATGTAATAATTGGATGATTCTACTTTATTTTTATGTTATCTTTAGTAGTTGTTACCTTCATTAGCTTCTTTAGTTGTTTATCTTTAATTGTATTTTGTTTTTATAGATTTTATGTTTTTCTTAGTAGTATTGATAATAAGCCTTTGGTTTTCTTAATGCCACAGTTCTTTCAAAATATGATTTTTCGAGGATGGATAGCGTGATAACTTTATTAAGGGAGAGTCTGTTTCATATTTAGGTAATAGTAGTAGTAAGTAGTAATGAATAAAAGCCCTAACTAAGTCATTCTCTAAAAAGTGTTATTCATGCTTCATTTGGCACCAACACACTTAACTGTCATGTTTATGGTTTGAAACAAGGTTTTTTGAAGAAAATAGATCTAGTTAGTAACTTTGATAATCGTTAAGTGGTTGATTGGGCCATACTGATCTTTAACTTGACCGTGATCGTTGTGGGTTTTAGACTCTATCTTCTTTTACGGTCTAGTTGCATGAGGGGTGAGGTGACTTTTTGTTGCTAGTCCAAGTACTTGAGTGGATAGTCTAGAACTTGCCCGGAATGTATTTCAAGGCGAAATTCTATGTTTGCTTGGTTTGGAAGATGATTATAGACTTTGCTTGGTCCGTTTGAGCTTTCTATTTGCCACCGTATGTTCGTTATCCCTAGTCAACCCCTTTGAGCCTTTGGCCTTTCTCTGTTGGTAACCATGCTATAAGCCTTTACCCGTTTTGATCATAACCCTCTCTTGGCACCTGAACCTTCCTTAACACTCTTGCGTAATAAGTGGTTTAAGGCATAAGTTTGGGGGGAAAAGTTGAGGAATCTAAAAGAGGTATTAACACATTGAAAAGAGAGAAAAGAAATGATCTCCATGAAAAGAGAAGGCAAGAAAAGAAAGAACAAAAAGGAAAATACAAAAAAAAGGGAGATTGATGAAATTGAAAAAGAGGCAACTATATCTAGTATGAGCATCAAGAGAGAAAAAGAATGAAATGAACTATAAAGAGTGATGGCAAGTCTCTCTAGCCCCCAAGAAAAATAAATATCTGTTAGGGTTTGGTAAATGTGACTCAAGAAATGAAAAATAGAGTGCTTAAGGCAGGGTGTAACCACTTATCTCATATGGTGTCCTACCTCAATCCAAAAGCCTTCATTACAACCAGATAGAAGTCCAACTTGATTTTGAACCGAGTGAACTTATATTGGTGGAGATTTACATAAGGGGAAAGCCTATGGTACTTGAAGCTTTACTTGTGACATTCCTTTGTGAGAGAAGAGTGGGTCCTTTATTTCTCTAGATATTGAGTATTAATTCTTGAAGTGAGCATGGAAAATAGAAGGTAGAGGAGGAAGAGTTTGGATTCTACCATGATTTACATGATAGAATAAGAGTCCTTGATGAGTAAAGTCAATTCTTGAAGCTCAAACGTCACACTAAAGTTATATGCATGTAACATATGTTTTGTCACCTTGGTGAAAATGCATGAGTATTGTGGGTAATTATTGGTCCCAAACGAGTATGAGTGACTTACAATTGACTCTTTGAAATAACCTTTCACTTAGAGGAAGTGAGAACTAATCTATTTGCTTGAGGACAAACAAAGACTTAAGTTTGGGGAGTTGATAAGTGTGGATTTTAACCACTTGTTAGTACCTTCTTGCTTTAGTTTTAGTTCGAATGTAATGATTTTTATTTACAAATCTAATAAAATTGTGTAAATTGTAGTCATGTTGGAGGATTGGAGCTCAATAAAGAAATCTAACTCAAAAAGAAGTGTTCCAACTGAAAAAGGCAAAAAGGAGAAATCCAAGCAGAAGTTGGTCCGCAGATGATCATGCGGACCGTAGAAATAGAAGTGCAGCCACGGATAAAGCCTTGAAGCCTCTGAGGAATTTTGTAGAAGCGCAGTCCGCACACCAAATTGTGCGGCTGCAAAAACTGGTCGCACTGACAAAGTTTGACAAGTTCAGAGAAGGTGCAAAGGAACAACTGTGAAGCCTCTTTAAAATGCGATCTGCAACCAAATTGTGCAGCTGCAGAGGCTAAAGTGCAGCTATAGAATAATTTTGCATCCCCAGAGTTCTTCCTATTGCAAGAGAAGAAGAAAAGTGCGGTCCGCACATGGAATTGTGCGTCCATAAAACCTCCCGAAGGATATTTTTGTCAGCAAATTTCTGGACACTATAAATAGACATGACACTTTTTACGGCAACTTTTGTATTCCTAGCAGCAGTAGCGATTATATTTACCCTTTTGGGAAAGTTGTGATCAAAATTCGACAAGACCCATTACTTTTGTCTTTTAATTATAGTTTATGTCTTCAATTACTTCTTCTATTATGTTTTGTATGTTTTCTAGCTAGATTTTATAAGGGTTGTGACCCAACCCTAGTGTGTAAAACATATGTGTTGTTAATAATAATGCTTGTTTATGATTGGGTATTTGTTATTTAGTTTTATTTATGCTTTATATCTAGAATTAATGGTTACAAATATTGATTCATGCCTATTTGACTTAGTTCTTACTTGAGAAAGAGGAACCTAGTCTAGGAAAACTTGGCTAACAAGAAATAGAGCTAATTAAGGTTTTGGCTAGTTTGATTAAAGGGTTTGAAATAGAGATAGGGAAAACCCGACTTGGAATCATATCAATTGCTTAGATTTCTACACATTTGGTCTTGAGAAAGCCAAATTGGGAAAATCACTCTATGATCGAGAGGTATTGAGCGAGTACTTGAGAATTGAGAGTCATAATACACCCCGATCTACTAAGCAAGCATTTAACTTAGCATACACATTATATTTACACCTAGTTAGAGGTTACATTCCTAGGATTTTCCTCAATTGATAAAAATACCAAAAATAATTTATTCTCTAGTCGCTTTAATTTAGTCTAAATTACTAGTGTTAAAAATAGATAACAATCATCCCTCTTATTTGGGAGTAAAGTTTATCTATTTTACATTCTTTCTTCAATTATTTACCTTAATACCAATTGTAAAATCCCTGAGGAATTCGACCCCGACTCAAGTTAGGTATTATAATTGCAATGATCATTTTTCACTTATTATTGAGTGTGGACTGAACGTTATCAACATGCTCGCTCCTAGTTTCCAACCTACATGCTCAGTTTATGGTTAGTGGTGCGACAAGATCCTCGCATGTGGCAATTATAATAACATAATATACGGGAGTCACAATCTCAACAAGGCTCCGCGTATAGTGGAGTTCGATACCGAAAGTATTCAATCTGCTATGGGTGCATGCTCTTCTGGTTTCCCTTGTTTCGAATTCGATTGGACGGCCCCGGTCACGGTTCCACTGATCCTAGGTTTTAACTTCGTGCTCATGGATTCCGAACTGCCTCCATTACGTGTCATCATTTTTCTATGCCATAGAGTAAGACCAAATTTCACCAATACAATATAAATTTATATATTTTTATACAATATTATACGCCTATTTTAAAAATATTCTTATACCATTATACAATATTATATAAAACTATACAAAAATTGGACTTTGTCTCTTTTAAACTTTAATTCACTAATTTCATATGAAATGGGTCTAGAACTTCAGCAAATCAATCTCAATCTCAGTGACTGATCTTTACCCAAATACTTTTCAGCAATATTAATCAACATCCATTGAATTTTCTTCACCAATATAAATCTTCCTCAATCTGTATAGAAAACCTCATAAATTAAATAGACTCCAAATCTAAGCTAAACCATATATACCCATAACTTAAATCTTGAAGAGACTTTAACAAAAATCAAGAACTCAGTTCATCTTCTCTTGGTTTCACCTTACTAAATTCATTCTAAAACAGTTGCAAACTAGTCCACTAGAAGATGGGGCTAGTGGAGCGGGGAGAAGAAGAAGAAGAAGAAAAAGAAAAAGAAAAAGAAGAAGAGAGGAAATATGTGCAAGCTTATGATCTGGGCAACATAAATTTTTGTTTTAAAATATATACAATATGGGCCCAATTGGGTAAGATCCAAAATATAGGCCCATTTTAGTTGTAGTTCTTGGTCGGCTGATATATCGTGTAATTATGTCACGACCCGGATTTTCCACCATCGGGAGTCGTGATGGCGCCTACTAACGGAGCTAGGCAAGTCAACTTAATTAACAAATTCATTAAACACCTGTTCCCTTTTAACAATTAACGGCATTAAATAAAGGCGACGGAATTAAAAATCATGAGCGGAAGACTTAAATGTAGATAGATGATCAATAATACAGAAGTTCCACATATATATCTCTACCCCGGGACTGGAGTCACATACTCACGAACATCTAAGGAGTTCTACATACAAGGTCTGAAAGAAACATAATCTGTTTATCTCGGGTACAATGAGATGACAGCTAAAATGTAAAGATAGAAGGGAGACGCCGGGCCTGCGCACGCCTGCAAGCTACCTCGGGTCTCTCTCTGGACTGAAGGTGCGCCCCCGTGCTAATGCTGCTGCTGCTGCTCAAAACCTGGACCTGTGCAAAATGCACAGACTGTAGCATCAACACAACTGACCCCATGTGCTGGTAAGTGTCTAGCCTAACCCCGGCGAAGCAGTGACGAGGCTAGACTGGACACCACATAAACCTGTGCAGTTATAAATATACAACGAAAATAAGATACCGAACAACTAGAAACATGGGAGGGGGAAACATGCTGTGGGGAGATAACAACAGTAACAGTAAATCCGAAGTAATCAATCTAGGTGCAACTTACAATTTAAAGCGAACAAGAAACTAATACCGACACTAAACACATTTGCATCAATAACTGTTGCGGCGCGCAACCCGATCCACAATTATCACTGTTACGGCGTGCAACCCGATCCACAATTATCATTGTTGCGGCGTGCAACCCGATCCACAATTATAACACTGTTGCGGCGTGCAACCCGATCCACATATAACACTGTTGCGGCGTGCAACCCGATCCATAATTATCACTGTTTCGGCGTGCAACCCGATCCACAATTATCACTGTTGCGGCGTGCAACCCGACCCACAATTATAACACTGTTGCGGCGTGCAACCCGATCCACAATTATAACACTGTTGCAGCGAGCAACCCGATCCACAATTATCACTCTCAACCTTGCCCAGGCAACAGTCACAAATAAAGGGCAAGGGAGTAAACAAGTATTTGGAAAGAAATCCCAACAAGGGTACACAAACAACCAATGACAACCATGCAAGAGTAAATGGTTATTTCTCTTTTTCTCTCATTTTTATATCCTAACTCTCCTTAGCACTCGTGTCAAGCTCTAAGGCATTTCTCATTTAACATGCTCTCACCATTTGTATTTCAGACCGAGCCAATGCTCCACGAAGTTCTACAATCACAATATCATTCCCAATATGATTACCACGTATAGAAGCCATCAATGACATGGAAGGCATAACAATATCCAAACAACTCACATATAAGGACTCACGGTCATGCTAGACCCCAATGTATAGGAACTCGTCACCATGCCTATACACCGTACTCGATCATTTAGCAATTAGCAAACAAGACTCGACTCCTATTCTCTCAAGCTAGGGTTAAACCAAACACTTACCTCGAAAGCTCCAAACTCAACTCAAGCCTCTAGTATAGCTTTACCCTTCAAATTCACCTCAAGACCGTTCGAACCTAGTCACAAATTACTCAAATGTATCAACAAATGCTAGTTAAACCAATTTGAAGGCATAAGAATGAATTTTCCAAAGTTTTGCCCAAAAATTCCCAAAATGCCCCCGGGACCACGTGGTCAAAACCCGAGGTTCGAACCAAAACCCGACTACCCATTCCCCCATGAATTCAGATATATAAGTTATTTTGGAATCGGACCTCAAATTGAGGTCCAAAACCCCCAAATTTTGAAAACCCTAGTTCTACCCTAAACTCCCAAATTCCCCCATTAAAATCTTTGTTTTGAAGTTGAAATTATGTTTAAAGATGTTAAGAAGAAAAGAAAATAAGTTAGAAATCACTTGCCAATCGTTTTGAAGGAGAAGAATCGTTTGGAAAATCGCCTCTTATGTTTTGGGTTTTAAAAAAGTGCAAAATGATTGAAAATCTCAGATTTATATACTTTGCTGAAGGACTGGCGCGGACCGCGCAAAATGCCCCGCGGCCGCGCCGAGGAAGGGAGGGAAAACAGCTCTCTGAACCTACTCAGCGCGGACCGCACGATTTTGGTGCGCGGCCGCGCTGGCGTCTTGCACCTGGGGCCTTCGCTGAATCTCCCAGCGCGGACCGCACGAACTAGGTGCGCGGCCGCGCTGGTCAAACCAAGGCTGAGGAGCCCTCTGAATTTGGCCACGCGGACCGGCGGACTGCACCGCGGCCGCGTGGCTTCCAGCGCGGACCGCGCGGGAAAGACCGCGACCGCGCTGGGGCCTGCAACACTGCAACATCTGCTACTTTAAGCCTAAGGCCTCCCGGGACCTACTCAAAACTCACCCGAGCCCTCGGGGCTCCAAACCAAGCATACACACTAACTCAATAACATCCTACGAACTCATCCGTGCGATCCAATCGCCAAAACAACATCGAAATTCATCAAATTAGGCCTCAAGACCCATGATTTCCTTCCAATTTTCATAAGACATCAAGTTTAGAATTTTTGTCCAAAACACGTCAAACGACGTCCAAATCTAACCAAACTTTACAGCAATTGCTTAAATCACATTTAAGACTTGTGCCGGGCGTCGGAACCAAAATACGAGCCCAACAGCACAGTCTTCTAAACAAATAACACTTTCAAATTCTTTAATTATTTTCAGAAAATAATTTCACTCAAAAATTCATTTCTCGGACTTGGGACCTCGGAATTTGATTCCGGGCACACACCCAAGTCCCAAAATTTCCTACGGACCCTCCGGGACTGTCGAATCACGAGTCCGGGTCCGTTTGCCCAAAACGTTGACCGAAGTCAAACTCAATCAATTAAATACCAAGATTTAACAATTTTTCTCACAAAATTTCATATTTAAACTTTTCCGGCTACGCGCCCGGACTGCGCACACAACTCGAGGCAACCCCAAATGAGGTTTCCAGGGCCTCAGAAGTACAGAGGGAGTAGGAATACAGGTGATGACCCTTTGGGTCGTCAAAAATTATGGGGTGATTGATAGGAATGATCCTATAAGGGAATGGTCTTTAAATATTATCTCCATATTTAATGTATTTTAAAAATGACCACTTATTGCTTGTCAAGAATTTATCTACCGAATTGGTAGATTTTATGATATATTTACTCTATCTATACGGTTAAGTTTTTAGAAATTATATCCACTTGACATGAATTTGTGATTGTTCAATTGTTTACCAACTTGTCCATATTGCCACGACTTTGAATTATTTGCATTATATGTATTTGATAAGTTATTTATAAACTCTACCTGGTTGGCATAATTTTATGCATGTTAAATTGTTCACCAAATTATATCATATTGGCATGATTTTGTGTTATTTACAATCGATCTATCTATTCAATTATTCATCTATGTCTACCTGATTAACGTAATTTTTTTGTTGCTCAAGAAAGTGTTATTCGAAATTGCAGTTTTAATTTCAATCAAACCACCTCAATTCTGCTCTAAATAATCTCCAAGTTGAAACAAATCCTCCAAATACCAATACAAATGATGCCAATCACAAATTTTGTCAAATAAAATCAAATCAAGAAAATTCGTTTTATCTTCTTCAACACTTTCTAAGGCTAATAATAAAATTTTGAGATTTTTAAAGTAAATTGCTGAATTAGTGTTTGAACAAAAAATTTAAGCACAAATTATTAACATTCAACAATTTTAATAGTAATCTATCATTAACTTAATTCCTATTTTTACCTCCTGTAAATTAAATTATGGAGCAAGAACAACAAATTGTGTGTACCTTATTACCCGCAACAGAAATCGTTGTAATTGCTACTAAGAAAACTCCCAAATTACTTTGAATCACTAGGAAGCAAAGTTAATATTTCACCAATTAAATGCCCTAACTGGTGTATATTTTTCGTGTAGAGAAGATTAGTTAGAGATAATATTTCTACGTTAGCGATAGCAGTTAAGGAAGATAACTCACCACTCCCTTTTGCATGTTTACTTTAGAGGAAATTTTTGATTTTGTGGTAACTTCTCTTAATATTTCTTACTTATCTACTGATGTCTTTGACACACAATTCATACTGGTAAATAGTTGGTGCGACCTGCGAGCACCAAGAGTTGTAACATTCCAAAACCAATTAAGGTTGTATTAAAACTCTATGTAGAAATCCAATCACATACGGAAAGAATTCACTACTAGCATGAGGATCTTATTACTCGCAATACCCTAGATATCATTCACTACTCCTATAGCTTGTTATCCGATCCCTCATCCTCGAAAAGAGGTGAACTCAGGTTCATGTATAATTTTATCCACAATTACACTTGTTACCCTATGGTAAGTGTATTGGCCGATCTATGAATACAAGTTATATTATTTATTTTAGTTGTCATTCCTTTATACTTGAAACTATCCATCCCAGATCAACTGCTTTCTTAGACATGCACTGCATTACTGAATCATTCATGGCTATTAATGACATGCTAAAGTAGAAACATCGATTGGCGCAAGAAATAGTGAAAGGTCAAAGGGTATTCCAATAAAAGTTAATATAACTTTTGGGGATCTCACTCATTGAAGATGCAGGGATCCATTCTTCCATTATCCCACTAGTTGATAGCACACGTGGTATGAAACACATGTTACGGTATTCTCGCCTTATATTGGCGTGTGTCTCTTATTATTATAGTCACTCAACACCATACAAATCTTGGTATAGACACCTTCAAGTGTCTAACCCGAGTCTCTCACTTCAATAATTCTCAAATCCAACTTTTTAGAGAAAATCGTATCTGGCTTACAAAATAAGTCATAATCGATTGGTAAAATTCGTATGTCTGATTAGTTGTCAAGATCGACCTTTACAAGATAATATAACCTCGCATTATCCAAGGTTCTATAAGGTCTTATCTCTTCATGATTCTTAATGTAAGTGGTGATTGCTCGTCTGAGAGAGCCAATCTCGCGACTTGTTCGACACACTTTATCAATAAGACATCATCACATGCATACAAGATATAAGCATAAATTCAAGAGTCAAATATTGATGAGAATATTATAATAATAAAGTTATTTTACAATATAGAAATATTTTCATATCCTTCGTAAACTTAGTGCCATAACATGTTTCTCAAACAGGTCTCCAGATATTGCCTTTGTAAAAGGATTAGCTATCATGCTTGACGTAGGAAGGTACTGTAAATTTATCTCTCCTCTTGCTACCATGTCTCTCACAAAGTTATACTTGATGTCAATGTGTTTGGTATGTGTTTGGTCTTGATGTGATACTTGGGATCTTTTGTGTATGCAATAGCCACTTGACTACCACAATATAGAGTCATGGGACCCTGAGAGTTCTTTGTAATATCCAAATGTTAAAAGAATATATTCAACCAAACAAATTCTTGTACTGCAGAAGCACAAGCCACGAACTCAGATTCCGTCACATTTTCATGAAATGGCGCCACCATTAAGTAAGAAAGCATAACCGGATGTTGATTTTCTATCATTTCGGTCACCAGCCCAATCAACATCTGTATATTATGTCAATTATAAATCATTTTCACTATAACATAGTGAATAATCATCAGCTCCCTTCAAGTATCTGAAAATTCTCTTTACAGCTTTCCAATGTTCTCTTCCAGGATTGGATTGATACCTGCTAACCAGACCAACAACATAACAAATGTACGGATGAGTACACATCATAACATACATCAAACTCCCGAAAACACTTGAATACAGAACTCGAGACATGTCTTTCTTTTCATTTTCAGTCTTGGGACACATTTCAAGGCTTAAAGCTTCACCTCTCACTATAGGAGTATCCATGGATTTGCAATTATTCATGCAAAAATGCTCCAAAATTTTCTTTATATAAGTTTATTGAGATAGACTCAATAACTTTTTGGAACGGTCTCTTTGGATCTTGACTCTAAGGATATAGTCTGTCTCACCCATATCTTTCATGTCAAATGACTTTGAAATCCATGACTTGATAGTTTTCAAATACTCTAAATTATCTTCGGCCAATAAAATATCGTCCACGTAGAGAGAGAGAGAGAGAGAGAGAGAGAGAGAGAGAGAGAGAGAGAGAATTACAAACATCCTATTGGACTTCTTTACATAAATGCAATGGTCTTCATTGATCATGGTGAAATCATACAAGATCACCTCCTTGTGAAACCTCAAATACCATTTCCTTGAAGATTTCTTCAGGCCATAAATAGATCTTTTTAATTTACAGGCCTTGGCCTTTAACGATGAAGCCTACAAGTTGTTCCATGTAGATTTCTTCGTTTAGTTCTCCATTGACAAAAGATGTCTTCACGTCCATTAGGTGTAATTCCAAATCCAAACGTGCAACAATAGCCAAAAGTAAGCGAATTGAGGTAAACTTCATAACTGGTAAAAATATTTCCTCATAATCTATTCCAGCTTCTTGAGTAAAGCCTTTTGTAACCAATCGTGCCTTGTATCTTTTTATTGACCCATTGGCTTTGCGTTTAACTTTGAGAACCCATTTGTTCCCATGGCTCTATGCCAAGGCGGAAGGTCAAATACATCCCAAACTTTGTTACTTTTCATGGAATCTAATTATTTTTTCATAGGTTTCATCTACTCATCTTTTCCAGGGCTCGATAAAGCCTCAATCACAGACTTTGGCTCATCCATTACTATGGGAGATACCAAGAAAATGTAATCTTCAATCTCATAAGTACATTTAGGTATATTTTTCCTGGTACTCTTTCGTAGTTGAAACTCAGGTTCGTCAGAAGGATTGGGATTGAGAGTTCCCACTCCCACTCGGATCAACAACAAATCTTGATCGATTTGATTTTCAATTGTGTCAGAAGACACTTGATGACTATCTGAGTTCAACACATAAAGAGGCTCTCCATTCTTCACCTCACCCTTCTTTGAAAAATCATTTTCCAAAAATATGACATCTCGTGATTCAATCTCAGTAACACTTCCATCCTCTATTTTACCAATGAACACATACCCTTTGGAGTGTCATGAATATTTTGTAAAGATACATGTTTTGCCTTTTGGACCTAATTTACTAAACTTGCTAAAATAATCCTTTACATATGCAGCACAAACCCAAGGTCGTAAATCATTTATGTTTGGTTTATGACCAGTCCAAAGCTCATAAGGAGTGAAAGAAACCGATTTAGAAGGTACTTTGTTCAATATGTAGGTTGCAGTCAATAATGCATCTCCCCAAAAGAAGATAGGTAAATTTGCATGCTCCATTATGGACCTTATCATATCCGATAGTGTTCTATTCCTCCTTTTTGCTACACCATTTTGTTGAGGTATGTAAGAAATTGTTAACTGTCTAGTGATGCCCTTTTCGTTACACAATTCTTCAAATTTTTTTGATAAATGTTTACGCCTTCTATCTGTTCTTAAGGTCTTAATCCTTTTGCCTAACTTATTCTCAACTTCATTCAAATATTTCTTAAAGTATTAGATTTATGAGAAATCAAATAAACATAACCAAAGCGTGTGAAATCGTCAAAGAACGTAATGAAATATAAAGCAGCAGACCTAGCCCTCACATTCATTGGACCACAGATATCAGAATGGATTAATTGTAATGGAAAATCTTCTCTCTTAGCCTTTCCAAATGGTTTACGTGTAATCTTTCCGGCAAGACAATTTTCACAAGTTGGCATTTCAATTTTAGAGAAAGGACCCAAATGTACTACCTTTGCCAATCTATTCTTTTGATTTTTCCCTATATGACCTAATCTTGCATGCTATGTAATAACATCAACATCATTGTTACTAGAATAACATGCCATAACACAATGGTCAACATAATAACTATACGTAGAATGACTACAATCTAACACAATAAAACCCATCATAACAATGTCCAAAACCATAAACAACACTGTCTAGATTAATTCTAAGACCATTGCGACTAAAGTTCAAATTGAAATCTAAATCTAGAAGAAGAAACACAGAGACCATGTTTCGTCGAATCTCTGAAACATATAGGACATCATGCAACATCAAAGATCGGCCACCACGCATGTCCATTCTGCAAGTGCCTATCCCTTTGGCTCTGACTTCAAGCATTGCATTATTTCCCACGTATACATGCCTTGATCCAGGTGAAACTTGAAGAAATTCTATAAATGCTTTTTTATCACGGTTTACATGGTCGGTGGCCCCTGAGTCTACAATCCACACCGGATAAGATTCAGTTAGTAAAACAGTGTTAGAAACATATATAGCACTAAGAGATGCGCTTTGAAATGCTACATTTTTCAGCTCAGTGCACTCACGAGCAAAATGCCCAGGAACTTGGCAATTGTAGCACTTCATCTTGCTCTCCTTTCTTCTTGTATAACCATTTTCCTTTCTTGGAATTTGGCTTGTTTCTTTTCTTGGAGATACCCTTACCCCTTACGTCATTTTTCCAGTTTCTCTTGCACTTTAAGCTTGATCTCTTTGTACCACTTGATTCTGCCAAAAAGGCATTAGGTACAGCTTTAGCAGCACCAAGCCGCTTGTCTTCAAGCTCTACATGACAGGCAACATCAGCAAAAAATTTGATGTTGTCATTGTATGTCAGTTAACCTTCAAATGTTCCCAATTAATAGAAAGAGACTGGATCACTGCCTGAACCTGTTGCTCATTGGAGAGAACATGACCAGCACCTTTCAGTTGAGAAATCATGTTTAACATCACCCTTAAGTGTTGCTTGACACTATGATCATGACGCTTCTTGTGTGTATCAAACTCGGTTGCCAGCTGTCTAAGGCGAGTAACAGTTATACCGCCATATGTTTCTTTTAAATATGCCAACATGGATTGAGAGTAGGATATTGCTCACATTCATGGATGAGATTATCAGCAACTAAACTTACAATAATTCTATATATAGTGAAATCTTTCTTTTGTCAAATATTATAAGTTTTCAGATACCTCTTGTGTTGGGCAGTGTTACCCTTTTCTGGGTGACTTATAATATGATTCATACTTTCAAGAGCATCTTGCTCTTCGAATACATGGTCACGTCCAACTCACACCCAAATAATGAGCATGAAATAGTCGTTTTAAGTATAAAACCCAACGCAAGTCGAGGTCGAATGCAAAGGGAATTTTAAATCGATGCTAAGGTAAACACTTAAGAAGAGAACTTGAAATAACTGGATTTATCTTTCAACAATAGTGAGAAACTGTTATCTAAGTTGACTGTTAAGAAATTAAACTAAATAGTAGTAACTATGGGATGAAATATTTTTGGTGTTTATATCAAACAAGGGAAAAGCCTAGGGATGTAACCTTCACCTAAGTATAAACCTAATGGGTAGAGTAAATCTATGCTTGTTTGGTAGATCAGGGTGTGTTATGACTTTCAATTCTCAAGTACCCACTCAATACCTCTCGGTCAAAGAGTGGTTATGCCTAAATTGGCTTTCTCAAGATAAAAAAGGTAGCAATCTAAAATATTGATATGAGTCCAAGTGGGATTTTTCCTATTTCTATTTAAAATCATTTAATCAAACTAATCAAAATCTCAACTAGTTTAATTTCTTTTTAGCCAAGTTTTTCTAGACTAGGTTCCTCTTTCTCAAGTAAGAACTAAGTCAGATAGGCACGATAAATGTTTGCAACCATTAATTCTAGATATAAAGTATAAACAAAGCTAAATAACATATACCTAATCAATAACAAGCATGAATATTAAATACCCAATAAGTTTTACACACCAGGGCTGGGTCACAACCTTAGATAAAATATAGCTACTCATACTCACAGGCATAAAAAATAAAAAGGAAGTAGTAGTTGAAGATATAAAACTAAAATTAAAAGGCAAAAGTAATGGGTCTTCTCTAATTTTAGTCACCAATTTCCCAGAATAGCTAACTCTAACTACTACGCGCTGCTATAGTACAAAAGTTTCTCTAAAAACTATTTCTTATCTATTTATAGTGCTCTGAAATTTGCTGACGAAAATGCCCTTCAGGAGGTTCTGCCATCGCACAATTTGGCTGTGGACCACACTTTCTTCTATGGCTCTTGCAGTAGGAGGGATTCTACTGCCGCATAATAACTTCTACGGCCACAACATTTGGCTGTGGACCCCGCTTCAAGGAGGCTACAAATTTGGTCTTTTGCAGATTCTTTGATCTTTCCAAGCTTGCCAGTGCGAACAGCTTCCGCGGCCGCACAATTTGGTGTGCGGTCCGCGCTGTTTCTAAACTCTTCTGAAGCTTAGAGAGTGAATTTGCAGCCGAATTTAGCTTTCTTCGGGCCACATCTTCATCTGCGGCCACATAATAAGTTCTGCAGACTGCACAATTCTTTGCATTGCTCCGCTAGGACTAGTTGAGCCGAGACATCTCCTTTTTGACTTAGATTTCTTCGTTGAGCTCACATCCTCCAGCACGCCTGCAACTTTGTTAGATTCAGAAATAAAAATCACTACTTTTGGACTAAAAACTAAAGCAAGAACGTACTAATAAGTAGTTAAAATCCACACTTATTAGTACATACCACATCTTACGACTCTAGATGTCGTAATTTTTACCATTTAGTTTGTTACCCCTTTTCAAGTCAGCGATGATACTTTTCGATGCCATGTTTGTTATTAGAGACAGTATTACAAGTTTAACTCACTAATATATACCTCAGTCAATTTATGCATGTGATTACACACTCAAACAAATGAATAATAATATTAATTCTACATTTAGTATAGAATCGAAAGGTCACTATGTTTCCATTCATCATCTATATTCAAATATTTTAATTAATATTAAAATCATTTTCTATTATGTGCTTCATTTCAAGTCTCAATGCATTATAAAACAAAATAACACATAATATATGTAACTGGTGAGACAAACAACATAATTTAAATTTCATTAAAATAAAACACATAAAAGGGAAACTACATAAAGTCCCGCTGAACTTGTCCTAAAAATTGGTTTGGACACTTAATCTAAACGAGAATTTCTTTATCCCCCTTAATATTTGGAGTGAATTATTTTCCCCTCCTGAAACATTAATACTAGTCTCATAATATGAGATATTTTTCACGCGCACCATATCAACACTATGTGAGCGCCACATCAAAAAATGTTCTATCTTTTGTAATTTGTACTCTTTTTCTTTTCCATGTCGGAAATTACTACTGCATGCCGAGCTGAACAAGCTCAGAAATGACCGAGTCGAGAGCCTCTCGATCTTCCTCCTTAGCTAACATCTTCAACTCTTGAACTACATGAAAACCCCGCCCAGATTTTAGATCGGGAGAATACATGTGCTCAATCGCCAATTGAATCACTTCATTCTCCACCTCGCTAACTGATCCAAGATCTTCCAAGAACCTCTGCACCATCTGTTGTCTCAGATCTCTGGCATACAAGACCGTCGTCATCCCCATAGATTTACCACAAGCATAAAAAGATAGTTTCCATCTGCATCAACTTCTCCGACATGGCTCAGCCAGAAAACATCTAAAGCGTTCTGATCTTTAGGATGCTTCCACTAAAGCATTCTGATCTTTAGGATGCTTCCACAGCATTCCTTTGTCTTGAATCTTCATCAAATGCTTCTTCTGTTGCTCCTGTAAAGCTTCGAAATTTTACTGCACTATAGAAAGGGACGAGGGGTGAGGAAGAAGGAGAAAGAAGAGAGGGCCCACCTTTTTATTTTTATTTTCTGTTATGTATGTGCTTTTAATTTTTTGCTTTCTATTGTTTTGCCGCATCAGCAGTTAAGGAGGAAAATAATTCACTTAATATGTGTTTGGGGGGTAAAGAAACGTCCATTTAGTTTAAGTAATCAATTGAGTTTTTGGGACAAGTTTAGGGGGACTTTGTGTATATTTTCCTAACAATTTATATGTTTTCTAGGACATACATATACCAACTGAATACTAACTTTTGCACATATACGCTAAAAGGTGCACTAGGCCAAATACTAATAAATATTAGTTAAAACTTCACCCCAAGGCTTTCGAAGGGAGTCCGCTAAAATAGCTAATGTTTCCCAATCACTAATCTCTATATAATTAGAATATTCACATTATTTTAACTGGAAAAGGTGTACATGTTCAGGAATGGAAGCATCAGGGCACATTTTAAATTACTTAAACTCCCTAATTTTCTTTTCTCCTCCCCTTCGTTCAGCCCTTCAATCCCTTAACTCATTTTGCATCGCTCTCGGGACATTCCTGATGATTTTAGGCTCCGAGTCTAAATCATTATAGAAATAAGTGCTGTGACGATGCATCCTTCTACGTTATCCCTTTCCTCAACTTCAAGAACTCCCACTTGGAGTAATTCAAGCTTGTCCCTATTCAGCCATGTTTGAAATGGGACCAAGGAAATAATAAGAACGTCCACAACCATTCAATGTGATAACATATGTCATAATAACTCGTAAAAATATATTAATGTAGGGGATTAAGGCTAAACTAATTTTCTATATTAAGTAGACAATGATTATAATTAAGGCCAAATCTCTAGTAATCACATGATGTCATGAACAAATAAGTGTGATAAAGACTTGACTTAATGAAAATAATGACTGTGTTAGTCCACAACCACCAGTAGTCAGTCTTTTAGGACCAACGTGAAACACTTAGTAATATCCCTCGTCAAAGTTATTTAAAGAAACCACTGACAGTTAGTTTCTCATCATCGCCAACAAAGTATATGCCACCGACTCAATTGAATAAGGGTTCTCTTAAGGTTAAAGAGATAGTAAGATAATAATAAAAATTAGCAGTCTCTCCAATATAATCTCAAGGATGAGAGCTTTGCAATTATAATAGCCCGCCTAATTTCATCTAACATATAAATAAATATTCACATGAAATTACTCACGAGGAACGCCTTTTGGTTATTAGATGCTCTTTGAACGAAAAAAATTAATTATAATGTTGATCTCAAAATTTTCCAATTTGACAAGAGATAGCTATGATGATTTTCTAGGCTGGCTTTTTGGTCAGAGACGGTTCTCTTTTCCATTCAAAAGGCGAGGGAATATTGTTTTCTTATACTAGTAAAAGTTTAAGAGATAAAGTGAAAACTGAAATTTAGTCCTAGAAAATGAAGAAAATAGCGAGCACGCATCAAAGTACCTTCTGTATGGGCAAAAAACTTCATGTCATATGTTGACTAGGTCAATGGAAATAAAGCCTTTAGAGGCTGCCACGTGTCGTCGATAGGACACGATAACCTGATTTCCAAAGGTCGATGTCACGAGAAGATGACAGGTCGTCGGCGAGGTCGGGATGGTCCGATAAAAGACGAGGACGAGGACGAGCACTCCTCCTCGGCGTGCAGTATCAGCTAGTTCCAGGATTTATATTCCCTAGAGAATATTCCCATGAATATTCCTCTCTATTGTACTATCTAGGGTATTGTGCCCCACGTACCCTTATAAATAGGAAGAGAGGTAGTTATAGAAAGGGATTGGACACTTTTTGTAAAGAACAATATTGACATTCTCTGAAGATTCTCTCTTTATCATATACATAAAAAGTTTGCCTTTTTTACTTTTTTATCTATCTTTTCCTCCCCAATCCAAGAAGAATCAGAATATTCAAAGTCTTATCATTATCCATCATAGTCAGAAGAATCAATGGGAAATCTTACCCTTGTCGGGTGAACCTTGTTTTATTATTTACTTTATTGCTTCCTTTCATATTCTTCAATCATTTATTACTCCATTATTGCTCCAAGATATTTTTATCCAATAGCACACGTGCGGTATTCTTCATAAATATACTAGATCTATCATTTGAATATTAATATTGACTTTGATTAACCCTTTCACTATAAATCTAATTGTATAAAAACCTAGATATAAATTTTGGGTCATACAGTTTGGCTCCATCTGTGGGGATTTCTCAGTTAAGTTTTTAGTTTCCGTCAGATCTATAATTCACGTGACTTGTTAATCTAACAAACTGCAAAGATTACCCTTTTTCGCTGTGTATAGAAAGATTTCATTACAGGTAACCAAGGAAACGGAACGAAAGCGACGGACAACGTCCCGCTCAACCTTATGAGCGCCATCGACGAAGAATATGACACCCAAGATGAGGAGGTTACCTCCACGACATTCCCCGGATTAGGGAAGTCGCTTCCACCTTTTTGTAGCATAACCAAACCAAACGGAAAAGGGGCCTCTACGTCCACGGAAGAGGGAGCGCCACCCACTATGAAAAAGCTCCTCGAAGCATGATTAACTGACACTCTAGTCAGCGTGATGAGTAAACAAGCCCCATGCACGACCAAAGAAACCACGAGCATCCATGCGGCACAGCACATGAATAAACGAGACGACCAACCGAACCCTCCTACCTCAGGTAACACTCATACAATTATTGACAGTGCAGGTGACAACGTCCTAGCCGCCGTATTGAAAAGAATGGAGGAAATGGAAAACAAGAACAAGGCGCTCAAGGAACAAATGATGGAGCACCAGGAACGGGTAAACAAAATACCAGGTGCCCCCAAATTGTTACCAAAAAGAGACACCGGTAGGTCTGTGGAACAGCTATACAGGGAGGAAACGGCTCCTCATTCCATACCAAAAACTTTCAAGATGCCCCCATATATCCGAATCTACGACGGAATGATCGATCTTGAGGATCATGTAACTCACTACGTTACGGCCATAAAAGGCGACGACCTCACTAAAGAGCAAGTGTCCTCCATCTTGCTGAAATTTTTTGGTGAAACCCTCACGGGAGGAGCGTTAACAATGTATTCGCTTCTACTAGCCTATTTCATAGAACAATTCGAAGAGATAGCCGACAAGTTCGTAACGGCGCATGCAGGTGCCAAGAAAGCTGAAACAAGGTTGAATGACATCTTCGTCATCAAGCAATCCCCAGGGGAGGGACTGAGGGACTTCCTCGCCCAATTTAACAGGGTAAGGATGACTTTACCCAACATCTCTGAAGGAATGGCCGTAGCAGCCTTTCAGAATAGGCTGATCAGAGAGGGTTCGAGGGCAACCAAAAAGCTATTGAGTCGGTTGATAAAGTACCCACCAGCCATTTGGGACGAGTTCCACAATGCTTGCAGTGCCGAGGTCAGGGCAGATGACGAAGACCTCAACAGGCCAACTCGACGACTTATCTCGGTACAGTCCGAACCTAGAAAAGAACAAAGGGACAAAGCGGGGAGAGACCATCCAGTATCGCGGCCAGGCAGAGAACGACATCAACCCTATGTTAGGGCACCCATCCCTTCCTTCCACCACGAAGACTCTAGGCCGAGATCAGGCACTCACAAGAATGATCAAGGTATGCCCCCCTTACTATCTGCTCATAACTTTTGTGTGTCACCTATAGAAGTGGTCTACACATTTGAGAAGCTCATAACAAAGGTGAACTGGCCACCAAATATGAGGTCCGAACCAAGCACCAGGAAGTCTAACGCATTATGCGAGTTCCACCAAGAACGTGGACATAAAATAGAAGATTGCCATGCTCTGAGACTGGAAGTAGCAAACTTGCTACTGCAAGGACACCTCAAAGAGTTACTCAACGACAAAGGCAGGAACACCTTAGCAAGGGGACAAGAACGCCCAGGCCGACCGAAGCCTCCCTCATCTACTCGCACCATTAACATGATTATTGGTGGCAGTGAAGATGCCTCCATCAACGACATCAAATTCACCATCACTCACAAACTCAAAATATCAATCACCCATGAACGGTATGACGGACTCGAAGAAAGTATCATCTTCGATGAGTCGGATGCCGTATGTTTGACTTTCCCTCACAATGATGCACCTATCATCAATTAACGAATTTTAGATACTGATGCTAGGAGAATTATGGTAGACGACGGAAGAGGAGCGTGCAATGTTGATACCCAATTTTTTCCTAAGTATTTTTTATAGCATATTGGTGCATATATAAGCACACCCAAGAGTTTTGGCATTTTTAACGATTTTTAAATCAATTTATTGCCTATTTTAATACAACAAAATCCAATGATTATTCCCAAAATTATCATTTTTGGTGAATAATTCATTTTATTCTCACACTTACACCAAAATATAATTAAGATAATTTTTTGCATATTTTTACGAATTCATTTGGTGTTTTTAACGCTAAATTGCACACAACTGCAATTATAGCCTATATTACGATTAATGGCATTTTACACTTATAAAATTATTCCCAGTATTTTTCAGATTAATGTTTATATATTATTAATTATCTCAGTGCCTTTAATTTGTTTAAAATCATTTTTTAACTATTTTTATATAAAATTAAAGGGGAAAAATCGGCTATTCAACACATAGCCATTTCAATTGCAAATATAGCCATTTCAATTGCAAATATAGAATTTTAAAAGCTGTTCAGTTTTCAGTTTCTCTTCTTTTACTTCAATTCTTTGCACCTTTCATGAAAAATCTCTCTTTTAATTGTCTGAATTTTAGTATTGTTTCTCCCTAAACTTTCGTCTCTTTCACCTCGTTTAAGTTACTTGCATCAATTATTTGACCCCTTCTTTTCTCTCACACCTTTCTGTGATTATAAAACTACTTCCTTCCAGATTTCAGCACTTTTAAATCCTTTCGTGCTTTTTATTTGCAATTGTTATGTGAGTGGTTTCATCGTATTTGCAATGCTTGCTTGTTCACTTGTTTGTTTGCATTCAAAGTCACAATTGTAGCATGACCGGGAACCACACTAGTGGATCTTAGGGGTGCCTAACACCTTCCCCTCGAGATAATTTCTAGCTCTTACCCAAACTCTGGTTTTCATCTCAAATTCTTTTCTTTTAAAGTGTCCTAATGCACTATAATCATCAGGTGGCGACTCTCCAAATCCAAAACCCAATTCCCAAACGGGAATAGAGTTGTCTTTCCTAATTGTCGTAAATCCGATTTCTCGCTCTTTGGAGGGAGGGAAAAAGGGGGCGTCGACAGCATGGCGACTCTGCTGGGGACTCTTTAGGCTTTTACCATTGCATGCTATATGTGACTTTATTGCTTTCATTTATTGCTTTTGTTTAATGCCTTTATTTGAAACTGACTTGTTTATTTTGTTTCTTTTTCTTTAATTACTTTCATTTACCGCTTTCCATCAATACCGTTGTAATTTTTGAGCAATTATTGTAAACTTTATTGTATGAACGTGAAAATACATGTCAATTTGTTTCATTCTTGTAAACTGCATCTTCAACATCATATTCCACTCGTGCCAAACAAATACTATAGCAACGTTTATAATGAGTAGTTGCGCTCTTCCAATACTATCACCCCCTAATTTTGGCAAAGGCATATTTGCGGTAAAACCAGTCGATCAGCGGTGCAGTCGACGGTTCCGTGTCTTTCCCTCTTGAGTTGTCCGCTCAAGGGTACCTGTCTAATACCCCAATAGAAACCTTACTCCATTTAAACTGTACATGCATCATGGTCATACCTAGCCGAGTCAGTTATGTTGTCCACATAATGACTCACTAAGATAGCCTTGTCCAAAGTCCACCGGGTTTCCTTGAAACCCAAACGGACACCTCCATGTTTTGTGCATTTATTTGGAGAACTAAACGCTTGTTATGCTAATTATTGGTTTAAATAATCGAGTCCGGTGGGGGTAAGGGCCTAACGCTTTGTTTTGCAGAAAATGAAACACGAAGTCCCCAGATTTGGCATGGTAACCAACATTCATCCAAGGCTGCTGAATTGGTGGAAAGACCTCCATTCCACTGATCAGACACTCGTCCGCAAGTACTTGGGGAATTTGCCTTCTCTTCTAGAGATTCAGCCTAATAACAGAATCATAGAGGCTGCAACATTGTTCTGGGATAGTGACAAGTCCGTGTTCCGCTTCGGGGACCTTGAAATGACTCCTTTTTTTGAAGAAATAAGAGGTTTAGCTGGTATTCCATGGGAGACTCCAGGTTTGCTTATGCCAGAAAATCGCAAGGGTAGGGGTTTCCTTAAGATGATGGGACTGAAGAAGAACCCAGACTTAACATGCTTGAAAGACTCTTATATCCCATTCGACTATCTGTACGAGAGGTACGGACATAGCAAGTCATACCGCACCTATTCAGATGAGTTCGCCATCACCTCATTAGGGCATGTCCATAGAAGGGTCTTCGTTTTTATGTTTTGCTTTTTGGGAATGATGGTGTTCCCTATGAAGAAGGCTAGGATCCACACCAGACTGGCCATGGTAACCAAGACTTTGATGGAAGGAATTGGTCGGCAGACTTTCAGCGTAGTGCCCATGATCATTGCTGAGATATACCGTGCCTTGGACAACTGTCAGCAAAAGGGCAGTCATTTTGAGGGTTGCAACTTATTACTTTAGCTCTGGCTCATGGAACACCTCCAGAAAGGGGAATAAATACAAGAAGCCCATCAGAAGTTGATCGAGGAGTGGAAAGATATGGCTGTCAGCGCCAACAAGCGACTAGGGTATCTGGAGCGGGGTCTAGTGGAACTAGAAGGAAAGTTCATCAAGAGAATTGAAGATTGTCAAAACGCTGAAGGAAATGCAAGCGGACATCTGGCCCAGGCTTATTTGCTGCTAGGACTACGCGAGCTGGTGAAGCTATTCGAGGGAGACGAAGATGCCAAATTTGGGGAAGGTCCTTCTGGGACCAAGTAGTTAGGAGTCCTTTTATTCTTTATTTTAATGTAATAAGGCCAATGGCAAATAGTGATATCTTACTTCCTATTATTTAGAGTCGTTTTGGATTCTTCTTATTTCTATCAATAAAATGAGGCATTTAACATTATAAGNTCCGATCTCCATGAGGCAGGCTGGAAGAAAGCAAATCATACCAAGGGTCGACAAAATGAGTCACTTCAGGGCTAATTTCCTGGACGATGATAGCCCTCACAGGTGCCAAGCTCAGCACTTGTGGCACTGCAAACTCGTTTTGGGGAAAGAATCTATTGAGCCAGACAAGTATCACGCCGGTTGCGCGCCACACTATTCGGGTTGGTTAGAAGACAATGACATGGGTCAGCCCGGATTCGTTCGAGGTCACAGAATCATCGACGAGCACTCTGAAGCACGGGTTAAGTATAATCAACTGCGCAAGAGAATTCGAGAGTGTGAAAGTGAGCACCGGGAAATACAAGAAGCCCATCAGAAGTTGATCGAGGAGTGGAAAGATATGGCTGTCAGCGCCAACAAGCGACTAGGGTATCTGGAGCGGGGTCTAGTGGAACTGGAAGGCAAGTTCATCAAGAGAATTGAAGATTGTCAAAATGCTGAAGGAAATGCAAGCGGACATCTGGCCCAAGCTTATTTGCTGCTAGGACTACGCGAGCTGGTGAAGCTATTCGAGGGAGACGAAAATGCCAAATCTGGGGAACGTCCTTCTGGGACCAAGTAGTTAGGAGTCCTTTTATTCTTTATTTTAATGTAATAAGGCCAATGGCCAATAGTGATATCTTACTTCCTATTATTTAGAGTTGTTTTGGATTCGTCTTATTTCTATCAATAAAATGAGGCATTTAGCATTATAAGTTCTCCAAAACTATTTGTCGCTAGGTCTATCTCGGGCACAACGAGGCACCAAAAGTTAGGACACGGTTTACATTCTCACACAACGTGTTTAAATATTGCAATATTTTTCCTCATAACCTGTACTAACTTGTTACCTTTTGTTTTTTCTTTTATTTTTTTATTTATTATTCCCCTCCGCAAAGGTTAGTTCGTGCACTCTGGCATCATCATCATACTCCACAAGATCCAAGTGCCCTCCACCTCTTCCTCCTCCTAGTCTTGTCAGAAACAAGAACAAAGGAAAAATGGAAGACTTGGGTAACATCAGGAAGGAGAATTCGGTTGAAAGGGTAGAGACTTCCCAGGGTATTCAGGTTTCCAAGGAAAGTGCCGCCCAACTTGAGCAGAAGTTGTTGAAATTTCAGGAAGAACTGGACCAAGTTCCGAACTTGGCAAACTTATCATTTTCCCTCACTACCCCGGATGTCAGCTTTCCCAATGCTCAGAATCCCGCACCTCCACAAAACACCCCACAACCACAGATACAACCCACTCATACTCAACATTGCAACACATGCCACACTCCCAACAACACTCCACTACTCATTCTCGAGCCGCTGGACACCACAAATGACCATCTCCACAACACTCCTATTTATGTGGATACTGTACCCCATTGTACTCAACAAATCTCAAATGCACCAGAGTCTGATGACAAAAACTCCCTTATCAGGAACTTAGCGGCAGAACTCAAGAAATTGACCAGCCGAGTCCAGGGCGTGGAAGGTAACAAAGGTCGAGGGGTTAAATTAGGAAGACCTCTGCATTCAGCCAGATGTTGAACTTCCGGAGGGGTACAAACCTCCCAAGTTCGAAATGTTTGATGGAACAAGAGATCCCAGAGTCCACCTGAGGACATATTGCGATAAGCTGGTCGGAGTCGAAAAGGATGAGAAGATCCGTATGAAGCTCTTCATGAGAAGTCTGAAGGGAGATGCTTTATCCTGGTACATCAGCCAGGACCCTAAGAAATGGACAAGCTGGGTAGGGATGGCGTCCGATTTCATGGACAGGTTCAGATTCAATACAGAAAATGCGCCAGATGTCTTCTACATCCAGAATTTGAAGAAGAAACCTACAGAGACATTCCGCGAGTATGCTACTCGTTGGAGATCAGAGGCTGCTAAGGTCAGGCCGGCCTTGGAAGAAGAACAGATGAACAGGTTTTTCGTTCGAGCTCAGGATCCACAATATTATGAGAGGTTGATGCTGATAGAGGGCCAGAAATTCTCCGACATCATCAAGCTAGGAGAAAGGATTGAGGAAGGCATTAAAAGCGGTATGGTACTAATTTTGAGGCACTGCAGGCTACCAACAAGGCTCTACAGTCTGGTGGCATGTCCAAGAAGAAGGATGTGAGTGCCGTAATGGTCGCACAGGGAGCCAAATCACTACCAAAATACCACACCTACCCATCACCTCCACTTACATATCAGCCCATCCCGAATTACCAAGCACTCACACCCTCCTATCAAAATCCACCTCCCGTTTACCAATCCTCTCCACCTCTCACATATCAACCCACCTCACCCAAATACCCTCAACCAGCACCTGTCTACCAAGCTTATAATGCTCAACCCTCTCACTACTAATCACCCCCCACCCGCCAAAATTTCCCTAGACCTAGGCCAAATTTTGACCGTAGACCTCCCAAACAATACACAGCCATCGCCAAACCAATTGACCAGCTATACGAGAGACTTAAAGCTGCTGGTTACGTCACTCCTATCCCAGCCAAAACTCCAGAAAATCCTTCCCAGTGGGTCAACCCCAATAAGACTTGTGCGTACCATTCCGACATGAATGGACACACCCTTGACGAGTGCCGCTCATTGAAGGACAAGATTCAAACCCTGATCGACAATAAGCTCATAGTAGCAAAGGAGCTTGCTCCTAATGTTCGCAACAACCCTCTGCCTGACCACAAAGGTGGAGACATTCACATGATCGAGATCGAAGATGATTGGAATCCCAAGGGGTCGATAGGTTTGATTGCTGAAGGTGATGAACCAAAGAAACCAACGGTTACACTTAACCCAATTTTTGTGCAGAATCAGCCCTCCAGGGACGATGAAGTAAACATGTCTATACCTCTCGAATTTGAAGCGCCTCCTTCTGCAAAGGCGCCCGGGCCAATTGAGGTCGAATTTGGAGTTCCAAAAGCACCTGCACCCTTTGAAGTTGCTGTGTTACCACCAAGGGTACCTATTCCTGTGACAATGTCGAACATAACATCGTTCCACTCAAATGCCATACCCTGGGATTACACTGCCGAAGCTAGGAGAAAAGGGAAGACCAAGACAGGAGAAACAATTGCTGCGCAAGGAATGACCAGAACAGGGAGGGTTTACACCCCAGAACACTTAGCTGTTTCCAGTAAGCAAGCCCCAGGACGGCCTATTGAAACTGGGCCCGACGATCTTTGGAGAAAAATACAAGCTAAGGAGTACTCAGTCGATGAGCAGTTGAACAAAACACCGGCACAGATCTCTATCCTAGCTCTTCTACAGAGCTCTGACGCTCATAAAAATGCCCTGATGAAAACACTGAGTGAAGCTTATGTGCCCAGCAACATAACTGGGGGTGAAATGGCAAATATGGTAGGGCAAGTGCTGGAGAGCCATAAAATCACCTTCCACGAAGATGAGCTGCCGCCGGAAGGATTGAACCACAACAAGGCACTGCACATCACCGTGCAATACGAGGATTATTTCATCACTAGAGTCCTGATTAACGGAGGATCTAGCCTCAACATCTGTCCGCTGATAACTCTCAGAACATTGGGAAAAAGCCTGCACGAGATCAAAGATGGGGCTATCAATTTCAAGGCCTTCGACGAATCCCAGAGATCTACTATTGGAGAAATCAGCCTATGCTTACGAATTGGGCCAACATGGTTCGACGTCGACTTTCAAGTAATAGACGTCCAGGCATCCTACAACCTGCTGTTAGGACGGCCCTGGATCCACGCCGCTGGAGCCATAGCATCGACCCTGCATCAGGCAGTGAAATTCGAATGGAATCACCAGGAAGTGATTATTCATGGGGATGGTAGTAACCCCATATATAGTCACCAGACCATCCCAATGATTGGAAGCAGAAGGAGATAGGCGGAGAAACATACCACCACATCGAAAGGGTCAACGCTATAGATAAGGATAAGTGGTGGGATAACAAGATCGAAAGTATCCTGAATTGGTGTGGGTACGAACCTGGAAAGGGACTCGGCAAAAACCTCCAGGGAATCACCAAACCCATCAAACTGAAGAAACACGGTACTACATTTGGTTTAGGGTACGGTTATACTTGGGAAGAATTCCAGAACTGGTCGCCACCATGGCGCGGCCCCTACTATCCATTGGAGCTTCCGATACCCAGCCTGGAGCAAACCTTCCAACCGACAGATACTATATACGGGTCAGAAGAAGACGAAGCATTGGCAGCCATGAAGAATCTGTTTCTGGAGGATGATGATATGGATTGCTATGTTCTTTTCGAGGAGGAAGGGGAGGAAGGCCCTTCCATACAGGCTGTGAATCGAGGAGACCGCCTCAGCAATTGGTCAATCAGAACCGTCAGGGCCCAGAAGGCTTCGGGCGCAACAAGAGGACATAGACTCAGAAGAAGATGAAATACCTGAAGAGGTCGTCAGAGAGGTTGAGAATTTTGAGAATAGACCTAAGTCCAACCTAGAAGAAACTGAGGTCATTAATTTGGTAGATACAGAAAATGTCAAAGAAACTCGCATCAGTGTTCACCTGTTGCCGTCAGAAAAGGAAGAATATACGGAATTTTTAAAGGAATATGAGGACATATTCGCCTGGTCGTATGATGATATGACTGGTCTCAGCACGTCCATTGTAGCTCACAAACTGCCAACAGATCCAACCTGTCCGCCGGTAAAACAGAAGCTCAGGAAATTCAAACCCGACATGTACGAGCAGTTAGCCCTTATAGATGGGAAGAGGATGAATGCAGTTTGCCACGGTCAGTTGTATCAGAACAGAATGTCCAGAGCCTTCAACAAAAGAGTTAAACCAAGGAAGTTTACACCGGGGCAGCTAGTGTTGAAGAAAATATTCCCACATCAAGATGAAGCCAAGAGAAATTCTCCCCCAACTGGCAAGGTCCGTACGTGGTTCACCGGGTTCTGACTGGAGGAGCCCTTATTCTTGCAGAAATGGACGGAGAAGTCTGGCCAAAGCCAATCAATTCAGATGCAGTGAAACGATACTATGCGTAACCACTTATGATTTCTTATGATGATGTAATTTGAACTACGCTTGACCTGATTCCCGTTTAAGAGGGGATACGTAGGCAGCCCTATGGGTTCGGTCACAATTTAATAAAAATTCCATTTTCCCCCCTGCTATTGGAATTGGGGCAGAATTTTGAGGAGGACCCTCAAACTTTCGAAGTTGATTTTTTCAGCTGTTCAGCGCAACCGTCAGAAGTGCCTGCCCAGTAAACTGGGGCAGAATTTTGAGGAGGACCCTCAAAATTCAGGAGCAAGAGAGGTTGCAATGTCTTGAACCACGTCGCAGTCGTTGGTTCGTCTAAAGAAAACTATTTTCTACGTACATTATATTTACTAAATCGTGCATAACTATTGTTCGAATTGCTGCTGTTTAGCAACGCTACCCCAAAGATACGCAACGCCGGAAGCCAGGGGAAAACGAACTAGCCTTTCCCCCTTTTTTACAAAACTCACGATTTCTTTGGATGCAGGCACTCGACTTACAATATGGTTAGGAAAATTTACGTACGCATACTCCTAAATAATGCAACTTCTCAGAATCATCACTTGTTCGTAATTGTTATCCGCACATAACCTCCCCAGCAGTCACGATGTCGTAATCAGCTATCAGCTAAGAAATCTCACTACTATCCATCCTTTTATTTTCTTGCATTGCATAAGGTTACCTTTCTGCTTTCCGAGACTAAGCACTGTCTCCATCTGCATTATCTGCGTAAGGCTACCTTTCTGCCTTCCGAGACTAAGCGTTGTCTCCATCTGCATTATCTGCATAAGGCTACCTTTCTGCCTTCCGAGACTAAGCGTTGTCTCCATCTGCATTATCTGCATAAGGCTACCTTTCTGCTTCGAGACTAAGCACTGTCTCCATCTGCATTATCTGCATAAGACTACCTTTCTACCTTCCGAGACTAAGCGTTGTCTCCATCTGCATTATCTGCATAAGGCTACCTTTCTGCCTTTCGAGACTAAGCACTGTC